>NC_081842.1:190619072-190844912 GCF_963259705.1 Myotis daubentonii | reverse complement strand
GGTCATTTCCCAAATGCCAGGGCCAGGCTGATGGCTCACTGCTGGAGCAGACACCAACAGAAGGGAGGACAGTGTTGGAATACTTGGCCTCAGGTCATGAGTGGGGAACCTGAGATCAGGGGTGGCCAGGTCAGAACACTGAGCAATCAGTGATCCTGGCCCAGGGCCTGTCCTCTGGGCCCCCGCCCCACAGGCATGTACCACCCATGGGAGTAAAAGGTAGGAGCTGCACCACCAGATAAAGCCAGGCAGCACAGAAGCCAGGCACCGCCAGCTCAGCTGCCTGGGCCCCAGGATGTGCAGCTTCTAGCCCAACATTCCAGCAGCTACCGTTCATGTGGAATCCTGTGAAATGCTTAACTGCATCATATGTGACCCTCCCAACCAGCTTGGATGCTAGGTAGGGTATCTCTATTTACAGGTGGAGCAAGTGAGACTCAGAGGTATAGTTACTTGCCCAAGGTCACGAGGTGAGAGACGTCAGAGCCCCTGCTCTTAACCACTGTCTTCCACTGCTCCTTGAAGGGGGAGGCCCAGCCCTGCCTCACAGGAGGCACACAGACCAAAGGAATTACTGAATGGATGCGTGTGTGAACCCATAAAGCCATAGCGTAAAAATGGCCAATGTGAAAAGATGCTCAACTGCTCTTGTAATCAAAGAAATGCAAATTAAATCGAGATGCCATTTTTTGCCTATTAACTTGGCAAAGATTTTTTTTTTTAATGATAATTCCCACTGCTGGTAAGAATGTGCAGAAAAGAGGCCCCTTATGACCTGCTTGGTGGGAGTGTAAACTGACACAATCTTCTGGAAATATTGAAAACCTTAGAAACGAATGTGCCATTTTGATCCAGCAATTCCAGTTCCATGAATGTAGAATAAGGAAATAACCAGGAAGGGGAACACATCTTATCTGCAAGGACGTGTAGGGCACCTGATTTGTAAAAGCAAAAACCTGGGAACACCATGTGTGTCCAACAATAAGGGAATGGCTAAATAAATGAGGGTACTTCCATGTGACACTTGCCCACAGCCATTAAAAATAATGATGCAGAAGAATACTTAATGAAGAGGAAGATGTTCACGATACGTTTCTTTATAAGGCAGTCTGCAAATCATCGGGCAGAATGCGATCCCATTTTTGTTATATAGATATTGCATGCACGGAGAACGGACTATGAGGAACTAACCAAATGTTAATAGCAGAGGTAAGGTAACAGGTGATTTTTATTTTTTCCTGTGCGCTATTTTATACTTATCAAGTATTCAATAGTGAACGGATAATGTCATTGTAATTTTTTTTTTTTTAAAAAAAGCAACAATCAATACTGTATTTTGAAAATACATGCAGACACATTCAAACTGATGAATCCATGGTGGCTGGGGGCTGATTATGGCTTCCTATGTCCCAGGAAAGTGCTAAAGTGTTCTTCCCCTCTTCGCTCTGTGCCCTCCAGCTCCACACACCAGTGAGGAAGCTCCATGCCCTCCTGCCTCTGGGCCTTGGCACATGTGATGCTGTTCTTCCTGCCTACCCACTCAAATCCCACTTCCCCTCAGGACTCAGCTTAGGCAGCAGCTCCCTCTCCCCTGTGCTCCCCCAGCCCCCTGGCTGCGCCACAGCACTTACTGGAGATTGAAGTTTAGAGGGCCTGCTCAGAAGACCCTCTGAATACAAGGCAGCATTCGGGAATGTTTGTGAATGAATGGAGGAGCCATCAAGGCAGAGAAGACACTAAAATCCACACACGGCCCCAATCCCCATCTAGGGCCCTTGCAACAGGAACACAGCTCTCTGAAGCCCACGGGAAAATCTGATCCACTGCGAAGAGCCACGTAACCCAAGCGATACACAGCTGTAGCCCACATTTCAAGTCACACCCTAGAGCCCCCCCCCCCCCCCCCAGATAAATGCCCCATCTCAGCAGAATACAAAGACCCTAGGCACACAGCCTCAGCACAAGCCAAACAATCCAGGTCAGATCCAGCAACCGTCCCTGTCCACTGCTCAACCACAGAATGTCCAGTTCTCCTTTCTCCCAAACACACAGGGCAGGGGCAGGGCAGGGACAGGGCTGGCTGGCTGGTTCTTCCCAGACATCCGTCTACCCACCCACCATGCCATGTCCTTCCATGGCACTTACCTTCCAGCACCGAGAGCTTGGCACTCGTGTTGATCTCTCCCAGACTGTTGGTGGCCGTGCACTCATAGATGGCTTCATCTCGCTGCACCCGTAACGGCTGGATCCGCAGCACGGACCCTGCCCCATCATCAAACTCAATTACCTGTCAGAGGACAGACACTTGGTCACAACTTGCTCTGGGCCAGCCATCCTCCTGCCTCCAAAAGGCCCCCGGAGAGAGAGATCGCGGGCAGTAGATGTGGGACCAGACGCTGCAGTAGGCAGACCCTGAGCCCGATCTGACACCTCCCGCCCGAGGACGTACCTCAAAGCGCTGGGAGCTGACTTTTTTCCCCTTCTTCATCCACGTGATACGCGGCTTGGGTTCCCCCGTGGCTTGGCACACGAAGGAGGCCACCCCTCCCGACAGCCCAGTCTGGTCCTCAGGGACCTTAACGAAGACAGGTTTGCCTGGAGAGATGGAGACACCACGTCAGCACAAGACAGTCACTACAGACATGGCCAACACTAGGTGGCAGTCATGGGGATGGGGTCGTGGCAAAAAAGACCTACAGAAGAAATAACGGTAACACCTAACCCTTATGCAGTGCTATGTGCCAGGCACACTTCAGACAGCTGCAGACGTATAAAGTGGGTGCTATAATTACCTCTGCTTATAAAGAAGAAAAATAAGGCACAGAGAGGCTAAGGGATTTGCCCAATGTGACACAGCAGGTTAGTGGTGGAGCTGAGATTTGAACTCAGGTATTCTGAGTCTGGAGTCCATGCTTTAACTACTACACATCTGTCTCCCATCCCCCCATCAATTCCAAGCTCTAGGACAAAGGCATGCTGAGAGCTGCTAGGAACAGCCCCAGCATCTCCCCCAGATTTGTTTCTCCCACACTGCTTTCCCCCTCAGGGATGGTACCTTCATCTACCCCAAGGCTCAAGCGAGAAACCATGACTCCTCCGGCCCCCACATACCAGCAGTCCCAGAGGTCTAGACATTCCACCTCCTAAGTGTCTCTGGACGTTTTCCCAGGTGAATGCTTTCCTGTAAATCTGCCCCCTCACCCTGCCCCCACTGATAGGATTATTGGCTTCTGACAGCCTGGATGTCTCCCCAAAGTGTCCACAGGGAGGCGGGGAGGCAGAGAGAGGAGGGGGTCCAGCCCCTGTACTGCCATGCCCACATCACCAGGAGCCCACCTGGAGCACCAGCCCCTGTGAACCCCACCAGCCAGGGTCACAGGACCGGAGAAGCCCGGCCCTCACTAAGACATAGCAACACCTCGTTAATCCTGACAGAGGATCCATTTCCTATTAATCAGGCCAATGAACAGCTCCAGGAAGGCTAATACCGTGGGAAATGACCTTTCAGTCCACCTGCTCAGTGTGGGTGCATCCAGGCTTGGCCGGGTCCCTGGCACCGAAATGTGTGCGTGCAATGACGACAAGTACTTCGCTAAGCACCCACGCTGCACCAGGTACTTTATCTCATTTAGTCCTTCGTCAGTATTACCCCCAATTACAGACTCAGAAAGGTCAAGTCACTTGTCCAAGGTCACACAGCCAATGAGTGGCACATCCGAGACTGGAATTCAAGCCTGTTTGATTCCAAAGCACCAGGCACAAGACAGTGCTCATGGTATTGGCGGAGGCCTCATCAAGAGCAGGGCCAGTGGTGGGTGCCAGAGCCAGACCAAAGAAGGCCGAGGGGGGAGTGTGAGGTGAAGAAGTGGAGAGAGGAGTTAAGTGACCCTGTAACGGGGAAGATAAAGAAAATATGGCACCTGGAGAGCCTGAGGGTTGGAGATTTTTCACATTTTCTCTTTTCTAAGAAGGTAAAGACAATGTTTAAATGCTGATGGGAAGAAGCCAGCAGAGAGGAAGAGGGTGCCAATCCAGTGGAGAGAGGAGGGACAGCAGATGGGGCAGGTCCCCGAGAGGGGAGGGTTCAGGGGGAGCACAGGGGTCAGGAGTGAAGCTGCAGGTACAGAGAGTAAGGGGGGCTTAGCCTTGTGGGGAGCAGGGAGGAACCCATCTTACTGAGCGCCCCAGGGCCCAGGGGGCTCCAGAGGCTTTATGTAATTACTGAGCCAACCACGTTTTCTGAGCCTCCATGTTCTCATCTGCACAATGGTGCTGGTGACAGGGTCTGTGCAGATGGAATGTGATGCCTGTACACTGCTCCCACAGGCTCCGCACGCGGTGGGCCGTGCGTGAGGGCGGCCCTTAGCACTGTAAGTCTTAAAACAATCCCAGGAGGTAGGTTGTATTATCATCCCCATTTCTAAAATGGAGACTCGGGAGGTTAAATAAAGGACAAATCACAGAGTGATTTGGGGGTAGAGCCAGGGTTGGATCTGGAGTTCCGAATCCTCAAGTCAGGGACTCACCTGACTGCTCTCGAAGGAGCTGGAGGAGCCAGGCACAGCCTCGCTGGGGAAACACATAAGCCGGCTGGGGGCCAGAGTGCCATGGGGACAACACCAAGGTTCAGGAAGCCTGTCTGTCCCACCCTTCTCCCGGCCGTCCTCTGAAGGAGGCTAAGGACGCCCCCAGTCTGCAGTCGTCTGCTCGGCCTGTCTCTTTCAGATAGGTCCTCAGGACTCGTTCAGATGGGCGACAGGACTGTCCACCCAGGCTCCATAGGCGCGGGGGGGGGGGGGGGGGGTGCGGCGGCACCTCCTGTCCATCGCTACACACACTGTGCACCCTTCCTCACACCTGAGGACCTCCAGACCGTCCTCCTCTCCTCCTGCACTGCCACCACCTTGGCACAGGCACCCTTTCCCCTAATTGGACCTTCCACCAACCTAACAGGCAGTGTTCCTGCCTCTAGTCTTGCCCCCTCCAGCCTGTTCCTCATTCAGCAGCCAGGGTGAACTTACAGCCTCTCTTCCCTGATCAAAACTTTCCAAAGGCCTCCCGCTGCTCTCAAAACAAAATCTAAACTATCATGGCAGTCAGGGCCCTGACAGGCCTGACCCCAGAGCCCTGGCTTCCCATCCCCTGGGTAAGCAACCGGCCTCAGGGCCTTTGCACAGGCTGGTTCTCTTCCACATACCTCTTTACCCACTAACGCCTATTTGCCTTTCTGAACTCAATTTAAAACTCATTTCCTCAGGAAATGTTCTTCGGTCCCCCTGTCATCGTCCCCACCTCCATGAGCTCAGTTCCTGGTTTAAAGATCTCTGGTCATTCCACCTGCCTCTCTCATAGCACTGCTCCTGTGTGTGTGGTGTACGTGTGTAAGGTTATCACTTTTTCCACATTTTGGGGAGTATTTGAGTCATAGCTGCTTCCCCACCTAGGACAATAGCCCTGGGCAGGGCAGACACCATGCCTCCCTTGCCTCCTGTCCTGTTGCAGTGCCCGACCCAGTTCCTGGCACGCAGGGGTGCGGAACAAGTGGAGAGGCAACAGACAAGAGGAGGCCTGCAGAGGATGGAGTCTGCAGCCCCTCACACACCAGGGGGAAGCCCCCTCCACCAGGGAGGGAAGCCCGGGTAGGAACCCTCAAACCCTCCAAGGCTCAGTCTCAACGAGTCTGCACAGAAACCGGAGCTGGAACCTGCTGAACCAGAATGGCCAGGCAGGTGTGCCTGGGGGCGGGGCAGGGCCTCAGCACCAAACAAAGAACCAGAAACTGGGGGAGTGGCTCTCAGACAGGTATGGGTCAGGAGAAAGCAAGCAGGGGAAAGGCCTTAGTACTGTGTGGAGGCTGGACTGGGCCCAAGGCCTGGGGCACGTAGGAGGCAGAACACCCCTTGGAGTCTGGAGTGGGGCCAGTGCCCCACCTGGCCACCCACCCACCCACCCACCAGAGTTTGGCAAGACTAGCAGTGCAGCCCAAGCCTCAGGCAGCCCAGGGGGCAGGTCCCTCCCCCTCAGTCTGGTCCAGCTCTGGTTTTCCTCAACACCCTCAAGTGCCTCCCCACCTGAGGGCACCTCACACAGCACAGGAGCCAAACCAAACTCCAGCTCATCCTCGTCCCAAAGCCCTGCCAAGCCCTCGCCCCTTTTGTTCACCGGGCAGACCTGTGAGTAGGTAGCAGAAACTTGACAATGTCTCTCCCCAGCCCCAAACCCTGTGCCTATCTCCCCACTCCCTTCCCCACACTTGCTCCTGCTAACCTCCCTCTCCAGGCTCACCTATCTTGACTCTTTCAAAAAAACACACACAGCATCTACCATGGGCCACGCACTGTGTTCTGGAGCACAGCTCAGCCCCCCACCCAGGCCTGCTCCGACAGGCCGGGCCGTGGGCACCTCCTTGTCTTTGTGTGCGCCCTGCCCCTCTCGGGCGTCCCACCCCCCAAGCCTGTGGGAGCCTGTTCAGCATCCAGAAACCCTTGGGCTGCTGAGACCATGCGAGGTGGGAGAGAGGAAACGGTGGGCTGGCCTAGTAGTGGGTGGGCACCCCGCCCCCCCAGGGTCCGGCGCTGGGGACAGCCAAACTGGGCCCCTCCAAGGCTCCTCCACCGAGACTCGCTGCTATTTTGTGCCTTCCCTGCGGAGTACCCATGCACACTACACAAACAGCACACGGAAGCGGAGAGCAGACACGCAGTAGCGAGGGACTGCCAGGCAGGGGAGGGAGCTCCTGGAGAGGTGATTTCCCAAGGCCCCCAGCCGCCTAATGAGCTGGGGACTCATTAGTCCTGGCTCCGGTGACCGCCCCTGCCCCCCACCCAGGAAGCAGGCTCAAAGACAACCCTGGGTTCTTGGGGACACACAGAGAGCCCTAGGTCACGGTCTCCGATGGGGGAAGTACATACTACGTGCCAGGTGCCTTGAACAGGTGACCCCGGTTAACCTGTTCAGTGATTACCTGCGTTGCGCAATAGGAAAACAGGCCCTGAGAGAGAAAACCGCCTGCTGGAAGTCCCACAGAGGGCAGAGTCTAGACGGGAGTCCAGGTCTTCGCTACCCGTAAGGACAGGGGGGAGGCACAGCAGAGCTGCGTGCAGCACCCTGCATGCTCCAGCTCCGCAGGCTCTGGGGGGGCGGGGGATGATATGACAGACACATCCTCAGCTACTCAGACCCTGGTCCCCACGCACCACCTACCCCTCCGGCCATCAGGCATCCGACTCTCGGCTCCTAAGATTCCAAGTAACTGAGCCATAACCAGGGTGCCTGCATCCCTGTCTATCCCGCGAGGTCTGGGGACAAAAGGGGCATGGTTCTCACTGTGGCTCTCCCGGGAGCTCCATGGAGAAGCCTAGGCCCACCAGCGCTTCTCCCCCAATCTCATCTCATTATGTGATACCCCCATTAGCAAATGCCCACTCACCCTGCAGGGGCTCCCCCTCTTCCAGGAAGTCTCCCAACCCTCCTCCCAAGATCCTTAGGTCACTGCCTCTGGGCCCAGCCAGGTCACAGCACCCGCAGCAGTCACCCACTCTGCAGGTTCCGAAGGCAGGCCTGTGTGGATGCTTCCCGTCCAGCACCTGACCTGCATGGCAGATCAGCAGCAACCTCCTCCTGCTCAGGACCACCTCTGGCCCCACCGCCTCCCCTCGAGAAGCTGGGGGAACTGCCCAAGCCCCAGGTGCCCAGGTCTCCATTGGATCTGATGAGGCATTGATGCTGGGGCCTCTGGGCTACCTCTGGCAGCTGCTTCCCCACCTCCCTGCCCTCGGCTCCCCTCAGAGGCCAGGGCCCCCACTCATCTGTCTCGTTAAGAGTCCTATAGAAACACATTTGTCCGCTCCACGCTCCACTGCTCCGGTCGTCAATTCTCTGGGGTGCTTGCCCTACCTTTTGCGGCAGCACCTGCCCACGTTTGCGGCTCGCCCCTGGCTAGAAGTCTCCCAAGCCCAGCTCAAGCCTGGCCACAGCAGGGGGACAGATCCAAAAGTGGGTGCAGTATAAGGCAGGCCTGGAAGACAGACCCTGCCTCCCCGGTCAGGTCACCACGGCCCAGCCCAGGCCCCTGTCTCATGGTTCTCTGCCTGGGAGCAGAGCCCAATTCACCTATTTCAGGGTCTCTGGCTGGTTCCTACATTCAAGACCCTGACCTCTGGTTCTTAAGGGACCAGCGTGAAGGTTTTGTTGACTCTGCTCTAAAAACTGTTCAGCTCTGCACCAATTCCTACTGGGGGTCCAGGCCTAACCCACCCCTTCATTCACCAGGATCTGAGCTGGACATGGCCTGATCCCTCAGAGCTCACAGTCCAATAGGACAGGCAGAACAAAGCAGAGAGTCACAATCATGCAATCTGAGGCGAGCACAGAGGACTAGCACATGGAGGAAGTGATGGCTCCAGGTGAGCAGGAACTGGTCAGGGAAGGGGATGGGGAGGAGTGTTCCACGCAGAGGAAACAAGAGGAACAGAGGCCTGGGGAGAACTGAGCACTGAGCGAGGTCTGCATGGGGGGGGAGGATGTGGGAGGGGAGGGTCCAGAGTGCAGGATAAGGTTGGCAGATGCTTGACAATGCAGGGCCTAAAGAAGAGCTGAGACCCTTAGGCTTGATCCTGAAGGCAACAGAGAGGCGAGTGAGGGGTTTTATTATTTTTTTTAAATATATTTTTATTGGCTTCAGAGAGAAAGGGAGAGAGAGAAACATCAATGATGAGAATCACTGATTGGCTAGAGGCCGCAACCTGGGCATGTGCCCTTGACTGGAATCGAACCCGGGATCCTTAAGTCCACAGGCCGGTGCTCTATCCACTGAACCAAACCAGCTAGGGCAGTGAGGGGTTTTAAACAGGGGGGTTGGGGGGTGACATGATTAGGCTTTCATTTTGCAACGTGACTCTTACTTTGGAATGAAGAATGGATTATGAGAAAAGAGAGAGGAGAGCCCACACCAGAGCTGAGGGTGGCTTGGGTGAAGGGAGCAGAGAGAGAAGTGGATGCATTCCAGAGATATTTAGAAGGCAGAAACAACAGAACTTGGTGATGGATTAGATGTGGGGTATGAGAGGGAGGAGGCTCGGAGGAGGCCGAGGTTTCTGACTTGGGTGGCTGGGTGGGTGGTAACGCCATGCGCCAGGAGAGAAAACACAGGAAGACGAGCAGGTTTGGGGGGATGAGAGTGAGGGGTACAGGCTGGGGCATGTTGGGTCTGAAGCAGGGGGAAAGGCAGTTATTCTCCCAGGATGTGTTGACTCCGAAAGCCCAGCTGGGCGGTCCTCCCTCTGGCTTCACGCTCCCTGTCTGAAGGCCCTGAGTGTGTCCAGGGTGGGGGAGGGAGAGCAATGTCCAAGGGCCACAGTGTCCAAGGGCTACTGACCACACCTAAGTCTTGACAAGCCTTCGCCTCCCTGCCAATGCGGGAGACACCTGATGACTTTTACCCCAACCTGCCCCTACAGGCTCAAGCAGCCTCCAGCCACCCCCGATCCCCACCCCACTCCGGCTTGTCCAGCCCTCTCACTGCCTGCCCCTCAGTGCTCCCATTACCCCTCACCTCCGCGCCCTGGGAGGAATACCTCCCCTCCCTCTTGCCCTTCTAGCCCCACCAGGGAGGACAAAGGGCAGGAGCTCCAGTCCAACCCCTCTCCAGATCTGGTCCTGAATAATTAATGAGCCATTAGGAGAAAGGGCCTGTGTGGAGCAAGGAGAGAGATCTTTGCCTAGCGACTTGGAGAGGCGGGTGTGGAAAACCCTATGGCCTGCTGACCCCTGGGTTGGCCCCGAGCCACCTCTGGGCTCAGAACAGACTGGGAACAGCCCCTTCCCCCAGGGACCTTGGCTCCGACCTCGCCCCTCCCCCTCAGTGTGCAGATTGGCTAAATCCGCCCTGTGCCCCGCCTCCCACCAGTAACCAAGCAATGGTAACCATGGTGACGGGGCGGCCAGTCTCGTAGTGCCAGGCAGGGGGAAGGGCGGCAGGAAAGGGATGAAAGTTCGGAGTTGGATCTGGGCAGGGGACAGTCCCACCTCCCCCAACACACACACAGGGGTGCTGGAGCCCAGCTGCCTCCTGGGCAAGTGCAGAGGGCCGGGGAGAGGGGGATGCCCCTTTGACTTGAAGATTCAGGGGAGAGGGAAGGAGGGGCTCAGTGTCTCCACACCTCAATCTCCAGGGTCCAGCCCAGGGAAGAGCTATAATGGCTCTGCCTTCTGAGCCCTCTCTGTATCTGTGGATACAAGTGGCATTCCATGGTCATTCACATTCCTGGTGCATCACCCCCCCATTCCCACGCCAACCCCCGACATGGCTCGCGCTGTGCCTTCTGCACAGATTTGCAGTGGCGGACACAATACACGCCTGAGCATGTCACCCAATGACCACATGAATCTTGGACATGTCGTACCGTCAGCCCATAAAACAGGATAACACTCAGACATGCCCAATCCTGCAGTGCCTTAAGGGACATGTGGCATTCCACAGGATGCACCCAGAAGCATGGATGGGGGCTCTCCGTGAGGGGTTCTCTCTAGGACAGGTCTGGGGGGGTAGATAGCCATCCTGTCTTTCCTAGTAGCTGGTCCTGCCCCCATCCCAGAGTCCTGCTAGGAGGGGCACCACCTTTTGAGCTGGGAGAGCCCACACCTTGAAGGGTCAGACTTACTGTCGCCATGGGCGCCCGCCACCAAACCAAGCATCACGAGTGCGGGCACAAGGGGCACCATCCTCCTCCTTGGGGCTGGTTCAGGGGCCATCCAGAGCTCCAGTGCCACGGCCAGCCACAGCCCAGGACAATCTACCTGTGACAGAGAGAAGGGCAAGCTAATCAACCAAAGGACTTATATGCAAGCACATAGGCCTAACCAATGGACACAGACAACAGGGGGGTGAGGGCATGAAGGGGGGATAGGGGGTAACATGGGGATAAGGACACATATGTAATAACTTAATCAATAAAAAAGAGAGAGAGAGAGAGAGAAGGGCAAGCTAGTTAGCTGTTATCCACCAATGTCCCTATTGCCCACCCATGCCACCTCCTGGCCTTACCACCCAGACACCCGCTCATCTTCACTGACCATCCAGAACCCAGTTCAACAGACCCCCCCCTTGTACTATTCAATGATCACCTTCTGACCCCTGTGACCACCTAGGCGCCTCACTGACCCTCCAGTGACCACCCCCAAAATAGCCCAATAGTCACACTGTAGGGAGAGAGTATAAGAGGCCTTCAGGTCATTCCCTAAACCTGAATAGGGGGCAGGGACGCTCCACCCCAGATCCTGCCTTCCCAACTGGCCTCCGTAAGGGGCAGGGACAGGGAAACGAGGTCAGAGATACAGAGACTAAACAAAACAAGACAGAGACAGAGATCAGGGAGAAGTTAGCAGACCCATACAGGCTAGGGACTCCAGAGCCCCCTGGGGCACCCTGTTCCCCCTCCTGTCTCAGCAGGGAGGGAACAGGCAGGAGGCCAGACCCCACATGCTGAGTGCAGACCTGAGCACAAACTTGATAGTGGCTGATAGGATCCAGAAATCAGAGGCTTGAAGTCAAAGCCACAACCTGTCCAGGTTCGCCAGGACACGCTCTTGACAAGTTGCAGCTGCCCACCTGGCTACCCTCATCCTACCAATTCCCATGGCACCTTCCCATTCCAATGGGAAACTATAGGGAGGCCCTAGTGGCCAGGGGTGGGGGTGCTGAACCCTAGATTCAACCCACACCTCCTCTGCTCTTGTCCCAGCAGGGACATGGGCAAACTTCACAGAGCCACAGGCTCCAAAGTGTCACCCACACAGACAGGAACCTGTGCATGGGGAAGATCACGTTTGGGCCGACTGAGTGCCTCCAGGCCTTTGCTCACACCACGCAGTACAGATGCACTGCGTCCGCGCCCAGCCCCACTGGGGAACTCCCGAGGGCCTCTTCCATGTCCCCACATGGAGGGCTCCAGGGGATTCACACCAGTGACCACCAGCTTTGTTTCTACTTTCCTCTGGGCAGGGGCTGGCACATAAGTCCCTCACTGATGCTCTAAAAATGCCACCAGACACAGAGGGCGAGTGAGTGACAGTGAACATACCTCATGGCCCTACAGTGGTATGCACTGACTCTGGTGGGAGAGTTGTGATCACAGTTGACCCACAATAAGAAAATTTGCAAGGAGGTGACAGGACTATAGGGAGAGAGTATAAGAGGCCTTCATAGAGGTGAACACGAAAGGACAGGGCTCAAAGATGGCTCTACTCCTTCCTAGAACTTGAATCCTAGTCTCAAGTGAGAAAGTCAAAGGTCATGAGATCAGAGGGCAGTAGGTGAGCAAAGAGGCTGGGACAAAGCAAGCAGGACTGTGAAGTGGAGCGGGCTGAACACAAAGGGAAATGGGTGGGAGATGTCCCTTGTCCTGAATCTTGCCGGAAGTCTGAGACAGGAGCTGAGCTGTGAAAGTAGGGGTATATGGGCATCCAGCCCCATCTATATAACACCTGGGGTTCCGCTCAATGATCACAGAGCTCAGGTGGCTGAGACCAGGAGAGGGAGCCCCCACAATTATGCCCTCCCTGCATGGCCATTTAGGGATGGAGGTCACATATCACAGAGCCCTATCTGGGCTTGGTCATCATGGCGCTGTGTTCAGCGGTGCAGCCAACAACAGAATTCAACATCCCAGCAGACATCAGGAGGCGAAACGCCCTGTCAGGCTGACAAGCAGGTATGGTCCCGACACAACCTCCTGTAGTCCCTGGGACAGATATCATGGGAGCAACAATACAACATTCAAAAGGTTTAACCTCAGGGAAAGCAGCCGGTGTGAACCCCCGCAGTGCAGATATCACAGGGACTCAACCCTGAGGAACAACAACCTGGGAGCATAGCTCCTTGGTTCGGACATAAAGGGGATGAAACTACATAAAACAGATATTATGGAGGTACAATTACACAGCACAGTCACCCTGAAATGTAACTCCCCAATATAATTATCACAGAGGCTTAATCCCCTGTAGCTGCCTTGGTGCACACAGCAATGTAACACCCAGGTGCAGACATCAGAGGTAGTTGTCTGGTCCAGACATCAACATAGTGTAGGGGTTCCACACATCATGGGAGTGCAGCTGCCTGGTAGACATTACAGTTGTATTACTCTCCAGTACTTTATCGTAGAGGTGTCACCCGTTATAGACCGAAAGGGTTCTATGTCCATAACACAGCCACCATGGGGATAAAACACAGAGCAGACAGCACGAGGGACAATGTTGGATGAGATTCTGACCATGGTGTCAGAGAACCTGGGCTTCTGGTAACCTCAGCTGGATGTGACAAAAGACAAGTGGCTCTTACTTGGGGACTCCAGGACCCCCTGTGTTTCTGGGTCTAGGGTATGCACGACACTGTTCAGGTCCAGAAAGCAGAACAGACAAAGGTGGAGAAGCTGAAAAGACATTTCCTCCCCAGAGAGCTCTTCCAGCGGCCCATGGACACAGGGACATGGCTGCCCAGAGAGAGAGGAGGTACGGGGACACACAAACACAGACACTTTCTCAGGGAACTACTCAGGCAACCATGTAGCTGTCCGAAGAAGGGCCTCTCCCTCACCGGCTCCTGGCATGAGCAAGCTGCCCTCCCGCCCCAGATTCTGGGCACAGAGCCTGTCCCGTGTCAGGTGGTGCAGGCCACTCCCAGCTCTGGGGCCGCCTCGTCAAGAGTGCCCGACCCCTGGGCGGCCCCCGCTCCAGAGTGCTCAGGGTCACCTGTGGGAAAAAGGTGGGCGAGGAGCAGGGAGGGGACGACGCCAGCCGTGCTGGGGTTGCAGAGAATCCGGCGTGACAGTGTTAAGAGCAGGGCATCCACTTTCGCCACCACGGCTGGGTGAGTCTGGGCTTTTAACACCTGAGATGAAACAAGGCCTGAACATTTGTACACGCAGGCGCATCTCTGAACTGCACTGTGGACCATCGGTTCTAACGAACTGACATGGACAGGAAAACAAACTCCACGCTGTATGATGCTGCAGAATATAATTAAATGTAATTTTCCTACATTCAGAATGGCTTTTAATATACAATATACCCTTTTTCTTTGCTGTCAGTGTGAAACTGCCAACTGCCCTTTCTTGGGAAGAACTGTCCTTTATTTTCAAATTTTGTCCTTGGTGTTAAAATGTCCTTTCTGGTATGAAATGATGGTGGTAGCAGATAGCAGTTTTTTGTGTTTTTTTTAAATAATGTCTTTATTTGACAAAATAAAAAATTGCCAACCCCATATCAGGCCCCCAAGTGCTTTTGGAAACTGTACTGGTTTGTGAAATCAAAGACCCTGGGAGTCACTTCTCTGAGGGAAAAGGGAGGAGGGAGCAGGCACCACACCAAGCCACGGGACTCAATACAATCGTCATGGAAATGCATGTTACACAGAGGTCACGTCACCTTCACACAGCCCAACCTAGCCACCCTTGTCAGCCTTAGAGCCCCACCCCCTGGGGGCCCTGTGACGCCAGAAATGGGGGGGGGGGGTGTTTCCCTGGCTGGAGCACAGAGGGGATCATTCTGACCTCCTCGTGAATATGCAAACACAGATTGATTTGTTTCCCTTTGGCACGTGTTGTTATTCACAAATATTAATTAATCTCCAAATACCACCTGTTCCTTCAGTCGCCTCCCCAGGCCGGAATCCTGGTTCCCAGGAGGCTGGGGCCCCAAAATGGACACCAGCAGAAGGAGGGGTCTCCAGGGCCCCACAGAGCGCCGGCCAAGGGGAGAGGCTGGTGTTTGAGCAAGAGGAGCCTGAGGGCAGCGAGAGCTGGAAGCTGTTCATCTTCTAATCAGCGGGCAGCTAACCGAGCCCTTTTGTCACGTCCTGGACAGTTCACGGCGTGGCACTGCAGCAGCGGCCACGGAGGCGGAAACAGGCTTGTTACACTTGGGAAGGGAAAACCAACATGTTTCCAACTCTCACCAAACCAACCGCCGAATTATGACCGGAATAAATCACAGGCTCAGCCGGGACCCCAGCCCTGGGGAAGGAGGCAGCCGACAGCAGGCTGCCTGTCTCTCTTCCAGCCAGCTGGCCTGTCATTGAGCGCAGCCACAGCTCGCCTGCCCGCCCACAGCTGGGCCCCCTCAGCTCCCGGTCTCCCCTGAGAATGGAGGGGAGATTAGAAAGAGTGTCCCAGAGTCTCGGGGGGCGGGGCGGGGAGAGAGGAGGAGGGCATAAGGTCCAGCAGAGGCTTAGCTTTGGGGGCAGACCCAAGGGACCAGCAGAGGCACCTTCCTACAGCCATAATCCCAGGCCACCAGCCCTCAGCCTCCCTCCGCAGGGGAGTGGCGCCTCCCTTGGGGTAATGCTCACCGATGTGGCTGTCCCCGGGGCCTCTGCACTTGCTGCTCTCTCTGCTGAGAAGAAGGCCCTTCTCCTGTCCCCACCTGCTCACCTCTCAGAACTCAGCTCAAGTGACCCACCCATCACTAACTGGCTCCCTGGACTGGCCACCCCCAGTTTTCCAGGTTTGTACAGATTAGTAAAGGCAGCAAGAGGTGATATCAACCCAGGGTGGTTCCATCCCCCGTGGGACATTACACAATGCCTGGAGACATTTGTCAACACTGAGGACAGGGGTGGGGGACAGGTGCTACTGGCGTCTAGTGGGAAGAAACAAGGGAGGCTGCTAGATATCCTACAGACATCGTATAAGAGGCCAGCCTCCACAACAAAGGGTTATCTGGTCAATGTCAACAGTACTGAGGTTGAAAAACCCTGACGTAGACAGCACGATCTTTCGCTGACGTAGCCTAGCATCTGCCCTGGACCCTGCCCCAGAGCCCAGTCCCCTACGAGCACCCTGGGCCCGGACCCAAGGAGGCCTCAGCCTGGCTAAACGCTTATACTAGCTGTCCCTGGGCCTCATCTTCCCCTCCCCCTCCAAGTCAGCACTGCCTCCAGAAACAGAGCTTTACAGGAACCCCACCTTCACACATGCCAGCAGCAAGTGGCCTCCCCAGAAGACAGGGGGTTTCACTTGCAGGCACCTTTTCTGGTAAGATTGGGCTCCCAGGTAGGTAAGATCCATCATCTCAGAATGGACAGGTAAACGGATATAAGGTATTCCCACACCCACCCTCCCCATCTGACCCTTCTCACCTGTGACAAGTCCTTTCTTGCTGCTGCTTCTAAATAACCTCAATGTCCATCTCACCGCACAGGACCTGGCCCCAGGCAGATGCCCAATACACGCTCATTCCCCGCCCCTGCCCAGGCCAGACCCCTCTCTTCCACGCCCTCTTCCTTCAGCCGTCTGTGCAGAACTGTTCAGTGAGCCCTGCTGGGCCCTGAGCCAGGAGGCAGGATGATGAACAAGACAGTCTTGGGCTCTGCCTTCAAGCTCTCAGAGGATGGCGCGACAGGAACTCATCCTCCCCCATCCCGCTCCTCCTCCAGGTCCCCATCTCAGTGACAGTGCCACCGTGACCCGGGCACCCAAGCCAACCAGTCCTCCTCAAATGCTCCCTTTTCCTCATCCCACACACCCAGCGGGTCAATAGCGGGTCAATACGTTTGAATCTGCCCTGCACCCATCGAACCACCACGCCAGTAAGACCTTCACCAACCGCCCTCTTTTTTTAAAAATCCTCACTCGAGGATACATTTATTGATTTTTAGAGAGGGGGGGGGGCCATTGATGTGAGAAAAATTGATTGGTTGCCCCTGTACACGCCCCAACTGGGAATAGAACCCACAACCTAGGTATGTGCCCTGACCTTCCGCAACCTTTTGGTGCACGGGATGACACTCCAAGCTACCTGGCCAGGGCAACCGCCTACCTTTTAAGTGGGCTCCGTGCCTCTGGTCACTCCCTCCCAATCCATTGTGCACGCAAACCAATGCCCCCTTTTTAGCTCACTTTGCTTGGCTGCTTTATTTCACAGTAGACACAATGTTTCATAAGTAGGCAAAAGGATGGGAAAATAGGTAGAGGAATGCACCAATGCTGCTTCTCTGCTCAAGAGCCTTCAATGCCGCCACATCACCCTCAGCAAACAGTCCAGTCTTTAGCCCGGCATCCAAGGCCCATCATGCTCTGATTCCAGCCTAACCCTCCAACCCACCCACCTGTGCTTCTAGCGGAAAGAAAAGAGAAGTGGACCTCAAGGAGACTAGGAATGAGGTGCTCCGGATCCTACCACAATCGGCAGTTGAAGAGAACAGTCTTTTCTATAGAAACACGGTAAATGGAAAAGCAGCGATCCCAGGATGTCACCCAGAAGCCTATTTCACACCTACAGCAGCCGACATGCTGTGCATCAGTCCCCACCCACCTCCATCATCCATTCCGGTCAGACACCCGGGCAGCATCCCTGACACCTCCCCTCCCTCATGCCCCACATTCAATCCTTCACCCTGTCCTATCTACTCCACCTCCCTCAGAGAACTCAAAACCCCTCTCTCCACCTCCATCACCGCCGCCCTGGTCCAGGCCTCCGTCGTCTCTCAGCCACACGCACACCCCGCACACTTTGGGCACACTCACCAGGTCTTTGCTTGCTCACACCAGTTACTCTTGGACAACCAGCACACTTGGATAACCGAGGCCTCTGCTCCTTCCTGGAGAGAGTGGATAGAATGAGAACATTAAGAATTTCCTCACAGCAGAATAACTACTGACACAGAAAGACATTCAAAATTTACTGTTTATGCAGGGAGGGGAAAAAGCAGGTTATGGAATTGTTCCTGAAGGGAGATCCCCATTTAGTGACAATGCCCTTCACTTCACTCATTCACTCGCTTACTCGATACTCCTGAGCACCTACTATGTGCCAGACTTGCTCCCAGCCACCCAGGATACAGCTGCAAACAACACAGACCAAGTCGCTGGCTTCAGTAGTAAAACTGTGTCCAAACTCCTCGGCATAACCATCCAGCCAGTGGAGCAGCTGGCGAGGCCCCCTCTACAGCACTACCTGCCCATGCTCCCTTCCCTCCCACCAGCCAACTGCAAGAACTTCCTCTTCTGATCCTCAGATGTGCCACGTTTCTTCCAATCTCCCAGCCTATGCCACTGCCAGGAACACACTAGCCATGTTTTTCTAGCCAATTACCCCTCAGATCTCAGGGCCAATGGTTCTTTCTCACATGAAGTCCTAGACTACATGCTGGGCCTTGCTTTGGAGCAGTGACCACAAATGTGATGATTTATTTATTTACACATTTGCTGAGTGGTCGCTGAGTCACACCCCTAAGCGGGGTGTGTGCCCGGTCCAGCTCTGTATCCCCAATACCCAGCATAGAGCTGGCACATAGTAGGTGCTCCATCCAGGTCTGCTGAATGAGTGGATGAATGCATGAATGAGTTCACAGAAAACAGGCCAGCTTCGAAGAACCACACCAGCATACATGCAGCCTTCAAAGAAGCTTTAGAAACAATATTTATTTTTGACTTTCTGCTTCTCTATAATTTTTAAAATGAAGGCGTGCCCTGGATGCCTCCTCCGCTGGCACACATAGAGCAACAAAGCCCGGCCCCTTCCTTCTAGAACCATTACTGAGCCTCCACCAGTGTGGGCACCATTCTGGGTGGGGGTAGGGGCCAGGCACGCCCACTCCATCTCATCACCACCTCACCACAGCTCAGCGACTTGGCACCGCTGGTGCCCATTAGACATAAGCTACACCTCGAAACGGGCTTATCCTCAACCTCCTGCCCCCACATGCACATGGATCCCCGCCCCACAGCAATGCCATCTTAGTTCCTCCCAAAGCCGACACACGGAATGGGGCTCAGGGAGGGGGTCCTCACCAGCCCGGGCCAGCCTCCTGTGTCTGGGAATCGTCCTCACTTGAGACTGACCACCTTTGCCAACGCGGGAGATGTCCTCACTGATGGAAGACCCACCAGCCCAGTACCATCCGCGCTGACCCTGTGGGCCTCACGCTCTCCTGCCTCCATCACCCCCAGCCCCCAAGAACCAATAGTCCTGGGACTCACTCAGGATGGCTCCCCTCCCCCAGACCATTGAGTTTCTCCACAAAGTTCCCTTTGGCCACTGCTCCTTGCACACAGGCCGTCAGGCGGGTCTGGCCAGACAAACCAGCTTCCGTGTCCGAAACTCAAAGGCCCATTTGTCTGGGGACGCCAGCGGGGCCTCACAGTGCCAGATGTGAGGCTGTTGGCTCTGCCGCTGCTCAGGGACCCTGGGGCAGAGGAGCAGAGTCCCAGGCGAGAACAGGGAGGATCCGATCCCCACCCCCGCACCCCCAAGCCAGCTGGCAATACTGCCACTTCCATGGCCACACCAGGAGACGGGGGGGGGGGGGGGGGGGGGGGGGGGCCGGTGTCCACAGATGGGACCTAAACTGAGCAGGAGCCACACCTGGAAAAAGGTATGTGCTCCAAATGGCCAAAGGCGGTCCGAGAACAGATGAAACGGGCATTTGGAAAGACCCTAGAGCACACAGATTGGCATCAGGGCAGGATTCAACGGCACCTGGAACCACACCAGTCCAGGATCAGACTGGCCCCCAACCCACCTAGACAGACAATCAGAATCACCCCCAGCTTCGCCAGAATTACTCTAGAGACTCATCCTAAGATAAGCCCAGAACAATCAGAACTACTGCATAAACCCAGAAGATCAACTAGAAAGCTACTCAGAGGGAACCTGACTGGTACCGGAAACAGGTTAGATATCTCTGACTGGCATCCAGAAAGGCCTCAGAAAGGCTGAGGTTGGTGGCCAGGACCAAGATCAGGTAAGAAGGCCTTGGCAGCAGCCTGGGGCTGGCCCCCAGCAGGGCTCTTCGTCGTGGCCTGGCAGCGGGACCAGGAACAAGTTGAAATGCAGAGAAGCACAGATGCCCCCCCAGAGTAACCCTCAGGCAAGCCCCTTCGGCTGCACCAGGAACAGCTCCTGGATGCAGCAGCTACAACACTGCCGAGGAGCGAGAACCATCCTTTTCAGATCTGGAGGTTGGGGACACACGAAATACTGGTGCACCTGAACCTCAGAGGCAGATGTGGGAATAAAGAACCTCACTAGATACCCAGGGTTCAGGCGGGGTGAGGGAAATGGGCAAGTGAACATGCTGAGTCTGCCCCTCTGAGAATCCCCTCCATCCACTCCAAACACAGGGTCTCATCTCCAGGGCTTCTTGCCCTAGTCTCCCCATACGGGCCCATCTGTAGATCAAAAATACCCGAGCAACACACACAGTTGCATAAACACGATGAGGGATGAGAGCTGGGCACTCCCTTTGTGCGCTCCCCCAACTTGCTAGCCTAAGCTCAGAACTGCAGCTACTTTAGATGAGCAGGTGCCCTCACCTTAACAAGGTGGTTCGTAAAGGCCCCTCATTCTGGAGGTGGGTGTGCACCACCCATGTTGATCACAATAACAATGGCTAACACTGACCTGGTGCTTACTAGATGCCAGGCCCTGTCCTAAGCATTTGCAGCACATTAACTTTAATCCTCACAACAACCCTATACGGCACCGAATTTTATTACATGCAGTTGACAAATGAGAAAACTGACTCAGAGATGTTAAGCTTGCTCAAAGTTACACGGCTATTAAGTGGAGTTGAACCCCAGCAGTTAGAAACCAGAGTCTGTGGTCTTAACCACTGAGGTTGTCTTCTCTTGATGAGCACAGCTCTACACTCACATAACTCCATCCTTTCACAGGCCGAGGCTTCTCTCTCAAACTCCAGATGCTCACACTCAACCCCCTGCTGGAGGTCCGCCCACCCTGCCCCAACCTCAAATGCTGCATCTCAAAGCAATGTGTCCAACCCTGAGCTCATTATCTGCCTTCCAAATCTACCTCTCCTCCTAAGTCCCTAGCTCTGTGAAGGCCCCACTTTTCACTTCCAAGAACCTGGACTCCTCCCTCTTCCTCACCCCCACATCCAACAAATCATCCTGTCTTAATAAATGTGCCTTCTAAATGGCTCCATGCCACTGCCCTATCCAAGCCACCATCCTCTCACCTGACTTACCTGATCCCTCCTCCTCCTCACGGAGCATCCTACCTTCATCCATTTCCCATAACCACAGAATCCTCTTCCAGAAACAAATCTGATCATAACACACTCTGCACCTCCCACTCCCAGGCTTTAATCCTTTGGGTCTCCCTTGTGTTCTCAGAATAAAGTCACAGCTACTTAAGCGGGCATTCAAGGCCCTCTGTGATCCACTGTATCTCTGATACCCCACAAATAACAAGACCTCTGAGTCTTCACTCGTACTGTTTTTTCCTGTCTGGAATGCCCTGTCTTCAATTGGAAAACTCCTACTCATCTCTCAAAACCCAATTCAGATAGCCCCTTCTTGGTCTCCTCTGAGACTTATCTCACGTTGGCCTCTGGACTCTCCCCTCTGCCTTTTCATGTTAAATACCCCTAACTTTCTAACCTCAGCTCAGAATGTAAGTTGCTTTAGGTGAACTCATGATGAGCTCAATCTCAGTAGCTCCTAAGGGGTGGTGGGCTGCCTCTTCCACACAGCTGTCAGTCCCACAGGAAGCAAAGCAGCCTGGCTGAAAGTGCCTAGCCCAGAGTTTGGCACACAGTTAGCAATCAATAAGAGGTTACTGAATTGCTCTACACTCCCATGATGCAATCTGTTCCCCCAGGGACCATGAGCTTCTCAAGGGCAAGACCCTGGCTGCAAGCCTGGCCCAAGCACACAGCACTGTCATAATCACAATGGAAGCAAATGCCACTGCTGCTGACTGAACTATCATCCAGTTCCCTTGGATTTTCACAACAGCCTTGGATTAGCTGCCCCATTTTACAGGGGGTAAAACTGAGCCTTAGGGAGGAAATGAGCTCCTCAAGGTCTCAAGTCAGAAAGTGAAAGCTATATTGTGTGTCACAGCCTCTGTGGAGAAGGTCTAGCTCCCACCTGCCCCTGACCAAGGGCCCTCAGTAATGGACTTGCACAGTTAGGGTGAGGGGGGAGAGTGAGGGGAGCACAGATTGCCAGGGCCAGCATTTTGTTGCATTCCAATACAATTTCCAAGAAAAATTTTAGCCAGTCTCTGCTTACTATACCCCCCATGTGCCCCCAAAAAACCCCTGCTTCACCACCACTCAGATCCAGCCTCCTCTCTTAGAAGTCCCGATACCACAGCCACCTCACAGGGTGCACAAAGCTGGACAGAGAGAAGGTCAGGAGCTGCTGGGGGGAGAAAGACAGGGAGGAAGGAAGGAATAATATCAACACAACTTCCTTGTTAAAGGGAAGAAAAGAGGAAAGAGGAAGAACACATGGAAAAGAAAACACGACTATAGAGACATTTCAAATGATGAGGACGTTGAGCAAGCAAAAAATGTGCAAGAAAGTGGGCACGAGGATGCACAAGACTGTGAGTGTGCACACGCCCCTCCCTGGGTGTGCACGGTGGTGCTGTGAGAGCACAAGCATGAAGTGGTTGGTGCAGGGCATGCAAGCACAGCAGATTTCTGCTCTCTGGCTGCCATGCAGGCCCAAGTGTGCAAGTGTGAGGGCAGTGAGGCAAATGGATGTGTAAGTGGAGTGAGCTGAGTGTGGAGATGAGGGAGTGTGAGTGTGTGGCCTGTGCCCAGGGCTGCGGATGTGGGGAGCTGTGCTTGGGGAGTTACACCTGCTGCTTCCTGAAGTCCTAGGTTTGTACATATAATCAGTGAAAAACCGGGATTTTCTTGCTCTCTTGAAGCAAGAGTTAATAAGGAGCCAAGCATAGAATTTCCCGAGATTTCCTGCCAGAACCCTCCTCTGGATCACAACAGATCCCTGCTGCCTCCGAAAGAATCCCTCCGCAGACCCTTTCCCTTCTCAGGGGATCCCTCACTATCCAAGGCCCCACTGGAAGCACCACGGGGCTCCTTTTCCAGCCTCTCACCCCAGGGCACTTCCTGGATTCTCCAGCCAGATCCCGCACAGGGTCACTCTGGATGCCTGCCCTTGTCTGTTCAGGAGCCAAAGTGGAGCCTTAATCACCGACACTCAGCAGTCGGGCCGCCCAAGCTCTGCGTCGCTGTCCCCAGGGGAATCCAGAGGATCCCCTCACACTGGCAGCCTCCCTTCCATTCCCCGGCTCACACAGGGGCAGGCTCCCACTCCCCAACCTGTTCCACCCACCGAGGGGCCCTGCACTGGGGTGTTGGGGGAATGTTGAAATGGGGAGAAAGGCCGGCCCTTCCCCCACCCTGGGATGGAAGAACCAGAGGGGCAGCATTCCACAGAAATGGGGAGGGGGCCTAGCAGAGGAATGCGGAGACGCCAAGAGACCAGGGAGAGACCAGACAGAGAGACCCAGGAAGGGAGACTCAGAGGTGGGGGCGGGGGCCACAGCGAGCCCCGAGGAGGAGCACAGAGACCCGGGAGGAGAGAACAGAGACCGAGGAGGGAGAGCAGAGACAGACCCTGAGATTGCGGCGGGTGGCGGCGGGTGGGGGGGAGGTGAATTTGGCAGGCAGTGACACAGGGAGACGGAGATACAGAGATGTTGAAGGGCAGAGATAGAGACCGGGACACACAAGGAAAGTGAGAAAGAAGGGAGATAAACGTGGGCACCGCGATGAGGACTGGGGCACACCGGGACGGGACGGGACGGGACGCGGGCGACTGAGTGAACTTTCCGGAGAGGGTGCGAGTGGACACGTCCTCCCGGGGCAGGTCACTCCAGGGCCTTCTGGACCCGGCACGGGGTGGGGGTGGGGACAACCCGCCCCGGCCCCGGCCCCTCCCCAGCCCGCGCTGGCGACGGAGGGGGGTGAGGGTTCCAAACTCGCGCCTGGCGCACCCCGGGACCGCACGTGCGCCAGGGCCGCGAGCGAGCGAGCCGGGGACGCGTCGCTGCGGATCCCCTGCCGGCTGGGAGGGGGCGCCGGTGCGGCGGGGGCGCGGCCTGGACCCACCCGGGGCCAGGGTGGTCGGGGGAGGCGGAGGGCCGCCCCCAGAGCGCGTCCGCGCCGGGGGAGGGGGGCGGTGGGGCGGGGCGGGGGAGGGGAGCACCAATGCAAAAGGGAAACTTTGCACTGGGGGGGGCGCGGGCTGCGGCTCAGGTGCGGCGGGGAGGCCGGCAGAGGCGGGGGAGGGCGACGAGGAGCCGGTCAGCCGGCGGCGGTGGGGGGCGCGTCTGCCGCGGGCGGGGTGGGGGGGGGCGGTGAGCGCGAGGAGGAGTCGCCGGGTGAGGGGGGACCGAGCAGAGGCTGCGGGCGCGGCAGGTGGGGGCGCGGCCCGGCCTCAGCGGCGCCCCAAGCCCCCCGGGACCGCCACCAGCTCCGCTGGGCGGACGCGGGAAGAGGGCGGGGGCTGTGGGGCAGGAACAAATGCGGAGGGGACTGTCGGGGGGCCACTCACCGCCTCTCCAGGGGCCGTCGGTCCGCATGTCCCCCACGAGCCGCTGAGGCTGCTGCTCTCTCTCCTCTTCTGCCTCCGCCGCCGCCCCCGGGTCCCACTCCCGCCACCGCCACCGAGCTAGAGCCGGAGCTGGAGCCGCCGCCTCGGCCGCCGCCGCCACCGCCACCGCCAGCGCTCCCGCCGCTCCCGCTCCCGCGCCAGCTCCAGCCGCGCGCCCCCGCTCGCCGCGCCCGCGCCCCTGCCCTGCCGTGCTCGTGCCCGGCGCCGCCCCTCCCCTCGTGCACTCTCGCTCAGAGAACCGCGGAGCCAAGTAGGCCCGGCGAGGCCGCAGCCCAACCCCGCGTGCAAACGACTGGAACTCCCGGTATGGAACCGGAACCCCGATAATGAGCATGTACAGACCCAAACTCCCATACGAGGTCCAGATCCTACTAGTGGTTCCCAGGCCCAATATGAATCTGATACTACCCCCAAGTCCTCCCCATACTGATGCAAATCGAATATTGAGCCCCGACCCACCCCCCAACTCAATATTGAGTTCAAACCCCTGAATCTGAAATTGGCTCAAGCAGTGATTTAAATCTGAAGCCCCATATGGAGCCCAAATACCAATTCTGACTCTAAACCTCCTGATCACCTCTCACCACCTGAGCTTTAAGCTTGATAGTGACAATAGCACCAACCCTGGTACCAATACTGAGCCCCCATTCCTAGATGAACCCTAAAGTCCAATAGCTACCTTGTTATGAACCCCAGTGCTCTCTTCTGAACCCCAAACCTTACATAAAACTCCAATCCCAACCCCAGGTCAACGCCAACACACTTTCTGAGCTGGGATGCCCAATTCCTGAATTGACATTGGGTCACCAGAAAAGGACCTAACAAATACTGACCCCAAACCCCACCCAGCCTTGGGACCATTTCGGACCCTAACTTGACCCAACTCTAATAATAATCATCTTGGAACCCAAGATTAATGAGACTGGCTTTGCAGAAACTCCATGCAAATCCACTTCGTCTCCATACTCACCCTCTACTTCTCTGATCAGATGTCAACCCCACCTCAGGCTGGCCAATACCCCAATATTTATATCAATTTCAACTGTGAGCCTGAATCAAGTCTTGAATTAGCCCTTGAGTTCAAGACTTGATAATGTCCTCCAAACTCGATATAAACCTTGGTATTGAGTTTCTGACTCCTCATACCAAACTCATATGCGGACCCTGTAAATTTCTGGACTAAACCGATCATGTACCTGAAGATTTATTCTGAGCCCTAACTCCTAGGGACTTGGGTGAGCTCCGAAGCTAGAGCCACATCTCGGCAGCAAAGCCCTCAGCGTCAGACCCACCTTCCCAGTCCGTGCCACCACCACGTAAAAGTCAGCCAAAACCACAACTGCCCTCTCTTGCCCACCCCTCTCATGAAAGATGGGGAACCTACCTGTACTGCAGTAGGTCAGGTGAGGACCCCTGTGGAGTGTCTGATTTTCTGCGGGGCCTCTCTGATACCTCTATGAGTTTGGGAGTCAGATGAGAAATAAACAAAGTTTGAGGATTGTTGAAGCACCTGGATTCAGGGTTCACAGGTGCAGGGCAGGGGTGAAGGTGGGGCCTAAGGATTCAGCTGAGAGGTCAAGTTCTGGTAATCACTGCCTGCTTTTGTGGGACTTGGATTCAGAAACAGTGTGTCTGCGCCCCCTGGTGTGTAAGAAGGGGATGGGACTGACTCCCGTGATTCTGGGCAAACAATTAGAACCTGATGACAAACGGAGAGATGAATATTCCTAGTCAGTGGCTTTTTGCCCATTGGTCATTTTGGTGTACCGTGGAGGAGGTATTAAGAATGTTATGCAGCTTTATACATTTTTGCCATAATTTAGGTGTTTCAAAATTTAGGACGGCTCTAGGTTTTTGTTTGGGGCTTCCTTCTCCACCCCTCCCCCCCAATTTAGAAAAGTATTCTTTTCAGCCAGTTAGGCCAGCTCATTGCTGACTTGTGAAAACAGTCCTTGCCCTTGGTTTGATGGCCTGGACTTTCCGCGATGGCCACCCTTTCTCAATCTCTTGTACCACCTCCTGCTCCTCCTGGGGTCTGTCCTATCCTGTCCCTTCTCTCCCTCTGTCCCTTCTCCCTGGACCATCTCAACCACCACCAACCAAATACTAACTTCCAAATTTCTATCTCTAGTCTGGGCCCCTCCTCTGAGCTCAGGACCCATGTAACCAAGAACCTTTTTTCATACCACTCTCTGCATATCCCTCAGGTAAACAGAATTCACTCTCTCTCCCACCTAGAGCCGCTGGTCTTTAATTGACCCCATCTCAGGCAGTGGCATCCTCATTCATTCAGTCTCTGGGCCAGAAATACATCTCTCCTGCGTCCCTAGAGACATGTAGCTCTGTGAGGAATGCATCAGACGGAGGAAGGAGCCCCAGAGGTGGTTGGGGAGAGGGAAAGAGAAAGAGTGGTAGAGGGAGAGAGACAAAGAGTTTCTGACTTTGGGGTTTTGGACCACACAGAACCAAGTTGGTCATAAAATCTCTTGCACATAATCATAGAAAAGCACCTCTTAAGACCTGCTCTATCTTTTTTAAAAATATATATATATATTTTTAATTGATTTCAGAGAGGAAGGGAGAGGAAGAGAGAGATAGAAACGTCAATGATGAGAGGGAATCATTGATTGACTGCCTCCTGCACGTTGGACCGAGCCTGCAACCCAGGTATGTGCCCTTGACTGGAATGGAACCTGGGGCCCTTCGGTCCGCAGGCCGACACTATCCACTGAGCCAAACCAGCCAGGGCAAGACCTGCTCTACGTGAGTGGGTTTCAGTACCCTGGATCCTCTTTAGAACCATCACTTCCTCCAGGAAGCTGCCCCTAACCCCTGGCTGGGTTGCTTACCTGCTGAAGCTCTAAGCATTAGGTATCACCACTGCCTATACCTATGTCTGTCCCAGACTGTGGGTTCCTTGAGGGCAGGAGGAACGAGCCTGCCTTGCCCACTGCCATATCCCAGTGGCCAGCATGGGAACCAGACACACAATAGGTGCTCAACACATATTTAAAAGAATGAACAGGTAGATGTTCCCTTTCTGTGCTCACTTTCTCAGCATGCCCAGCACCTGGAATTGGACATAAGACTGAGGTTAAAAAAAAAAAAAGAGGCCCAGGCTCCGGTCCACACAGACAAGAATCTCAACTGTGAGTGCATAACAGCCACGGACGGAGAGGCCCAGGCTCTGTCCAGGCTGCCCAGCTCTGAGCACGGGGTCTGTGTGGGTCTGCCCTGCTGCCCTGCTCCTGGGCCTGCGGGGAGGGACGTCCTTGTGCTCATCTGTGAAGGCCAAATGGTACCACGTGGTAGTTCTGTGTCTGCCGTGTTCTGGCCCCAGGGTGCAGGGTGAGGGGAGAGCCAGATGTCAGCTCCCCCTCATTGTTCACCCTTTGTCCAGGTCCTGGCCCACTGGACATTCTGCTCAAACCCATGATGTAAATACATCTTAGTTGCTCTAAATCAAATTAAATTCAGCTTGAGTCCTTACCCTAACCAGATCAGTAAGAATTCCATATCACTCACAGCCCTCCTTCAACTCCCTTCAATTGTCCAAGAACTCCAGGGACTCGCACAGACCCAGAGGTGGTTGGTCTGTGCTGCATAATCTTATGGGCAAAGGCTGAGGTCTTTGGGGGACCACTGCCGCTTTTGCAGACATTCGCTGTCACCGCCATGGAGCTTCCACAATTTGTCCCCCAGTCCTTGGGAAGGGGACCCCCCCATTCTTTCCATCCCAGGCTCTTTCAAAAGGGCCTCTCCTATAGACCAGCAAAGTTGCAGCCCTTAGTCTTTGGCATCTGTAGTGACGCACAGCCACGTCCGTGGGGGCCTGTTTCAGGGGGGGATGGGAGTACCTGTTCTGCCCCTCACTTCCATGCTGGAGGGGCAGCTCCCTAAGTGGTTCTCCCTCTTAGCCAGTCAGAAGGCACTCTGACACCAGAAAGGAAAACAGTCTGTTTACCTTCTCAGGTGTGCGGTGGGAGAAAAAATGGCCTCAGAACACAAAAGCCCTTTCATTCCCTCCTGATGAGTCAGTGGGGGTTGGGGATGAGGCCCAGGTTAATTTCTCAATAGAACACTCTGCTGGGGACTTCAGCCCCAGCTTCTCTGAGCAAACAGAAGCTGCTAGGGGAGGGCTTCCTCATCCCCCACTACCAAACCACCCACGTCCTAGCCTTCCCCGCCATCTCCCTCCTGCTTCCCAGGGGGATGTGCCCCGCAGTAGTGGGCACTGATCCCCAGGATGCTTGGGCTCCTCCAGGACTTCGCTTCTCTCCCCTCACCCATCCCATCCCCTTTGCTATATCATTCCCATAGGCTCATAGTTATTCTTAATTCTTTTTCATCCTAGAAAATAATCTGCTTCCCTGACCCTCCCTCACCGCCCCCCCCCACCCCCCGCCAGTGGGAGAGACTGAACATTTCTCTGCTCTGCTCACAACAAATCCAAGAGCTGTTTATAGATGAAGCCTCCACTCTTCCATCTCCTGCTCACACGCAGCCCACTACAACCGGCTTTTGGGACCAACTCTCCGCTGAAATTGCTCTTGACATAATGACTATTCACCTCTGTTTTGCCAGATCCAATGACTGTGCCTACTAGTATGTTTTCAGCTCATTGAACTTCTCAGTGGCCTTTGCTACTTCCTGCCATGTGCCTGGGTTACTTCCGTGCCAGAGAAGGCAGACCTTGAGCTCCTCATCACCATGGCCATCTCCTAGGGGCCCCTTGGGCACCTCATTCTCACCATCACACACTGGGCCTTGTCCCAGCCCTAACCAGGCCTTTGCTGCTCGCACCTTACTCATGCACCCTCAAGGTAACTAACTGTTCAGTCTCCTCAGGCTTCTTCCCTGTTGACCTCTCTGTGTTCTCCTAATGTATCAGCTCTCTTCTTCTTTCCCTTTTCTTCTCGTTTGTCTAACTTAGATGCCAAGGCCCAACATTTTAATAATTTGCTTGTCATTAGCCCAAGCCCCTTTGCCTTTCCGCCTTTTGATCATATCTGCCTGGCAAGTCCCCAGCCGCAGATGAGCGCCCTGTCTGCCTTTTAGTGCCATGCGCCAGCAGCCAAATGACCCCACAGGTCAGATTGATGTTCCCATAACCCATAGCCATTGACTGCAGCTGGGCCCTGGACACATTTCTCCAGTCAGCTTGGAATCCTACTCTGCAATGGCTGTTTCTAACCTTCCCCGTCCTCTTTACACCTCCATTTCCTCCCTGGCACATGTGATCTTGCCCCTTCCTTTGCAGAGAGGATTCAGCCACTGGACAGGGGCTCCCCCAGTTACTCACTAGCACGTTCACACACCTCCCTACATCTGTCCTCTCTCCCGATGCATTAAAGAAAGCACCCTTCCTCCTACCTCAGGCCAGTGCTCCTGCCTCGCCTTGATTCCGAGCCCCTCTGCTTCTCAGGCACCTCACTCTATCCAGAATCCCCTCCCTCTCTGAGCACTGGATCCCACCCTCTCAATTGGATTCTTCCCATCTTTCTGCTCCCTGCAACCTTAACCCCAGCTTCCTTCCCCGCTCTTGGCTATATGGCATTCCTACTCACTCCGACATTCATTTGGATTTGGCTTTCACCTCTCACAGCTCCCCTGAAACACGATGTTTGAGCTATGACTTCCATGTCTCAAAATTGGATGGGATTTTCCCCCCAGTATTCATCTGTTAGATCTTTTGATTACTTCAGTTTAAAAAAATATATATATATATTATTGATTTCAGAGAGGAAGGGAGAGGGAGAGAGGGATAGAAACATCAATGATGAGAATCATCGATTGGCTGTCTCCTGCATGCCCCCAACCGGGGATTGAACCTGCAACTAGGCATGTGCCCTGACAGGGAATCAAACCGGTGACCTCTTGGTTCATAGGTTGATGCTTAGCCATTGAGCCATGCCAGCTGGGCTGATTACTTCATTCTTAAAACACTAGCTTCTTTGACCCCTATGGCACCATATTCTCCTGGTTGGTCTCTTTCTCCGTCTCCTTTGCAGGGCCATCCTCCTACATTCAGTCATTAAATACTCATGCTCTTCAAGGCCCATTCCTAGGCCTTTGCACTCACTCACTGTGGGCTTTTCCCCTGGTGTTCTCATCCATGCCTACAACTTTGATTGCAATCCATTTGGTGATGATTCACACCTTTATGTCTCCATCCTGGAGAACTTCCTATCTAAGCTCCCGACCAGCAGGAGCCTAGCCCACTACCTAGTAAGCATCTCTACCTCAGTGTCTCAATGGCACTTCAATCCCAACATGTCCAAGACCTAACTCATGATCACACTCTGTGAACCTTTCCACTGTTCTCTGTCTCAGTGAATTTGCCACCTAATAGGCAAGCCAGAATCCTAGGAACCATCACCAAATCCTGTTAATTTTACCTCCAAAGCATCTCTTTCCTCTACCCCCTTCTCTTCACCTCTACTGATGCCTTGCTGGTCCAAGCTATTATTACCTCCTTTTTTTTTTTTGCATTTAAAAAAAAATCAAAAAAGGAGACATTTAATTTAAATTTAAAAATTCAGAAATTGTCTGGGGGGAAAAATCAGTAGAGCAAATCAACTCCTAAAAAAGAGGGCTGCATCTTGGTGATCACATTTACTGGAAGGATTGGAGAAAAATAAAAGTGCCATTAATGTGAGTTATCTGCAAATCAACTCATTTCAGGAGTGGAAGATTCCTTACTCATTTCTTAATATCAAAATTTACACAGGTTTCTCTTTTCAATATCTTCTACATTTACAGAAACACTCGTACAAAGTCTCCTAATTTCCATGCAAGATAAATTATTTGTTTCAGCCAACTCTCCTAGGAGGGGCAACTAGTATAACATCATCTCTCCACAAAGAGCATTGGAACATGCCATTTTGTTGATTTTTATATCTCTTCATATGTTTCTTCATCAATTTCTGTAGTAGTCACAGTTTCTTCCATATCTTCTAATACCATATTTAAATGTTGACCATAAGCAGGTGATCTGCCTCAAGGCTCTCTGTCATTTCTCATTTTCACATAAATCCGCTCATCCAAGCTGAGTCCGATGAGGTCCAGGGACTCTTCTACCTGTTGGTAGTTGCTGGTCCACATCATTGACCACCATGTTTCAAACCCTTATTAGTACCTCTCATCTGGATTCCTGAGGAACTCCGAACTGATCTTACTGCATAGCTCTGCCCTTCTCCCGTCTTACCATGTCACTCCCATTTAAAACCCTCTACTGACTTCCCATTGCTCCTGGGATAAAGAGCCAACTCCTTAAATGGCCTCCCCTTACCTACCTTCCATCATCATTTAGCATTACACTCCCTTCTCCTGCGTTCCCTCCAGCTTCCTTTCAGTTCCTCAGATACACATGTGCCCCCACCCCCAACCACCCAACCTTTGCACCATTCTTTTTGGAGGACTTTCCCACCCTGCCCACTTCAGTTTTTAGCTCATTCTTCACTTTTGGCTCAGGCACGATTTCTTTGGGGCAGCCTGCCCTGGCCCGTAGTCTAGATTTGGGTTGTTTGGTAGACATTTCACAGAGCTCTGTTTCTCCCACATATAATCATGCTTACGTGCTTCTCTGGGACCCCAGCCCCTGTGTGGAAGTTGAGTAGAGTCCATAAGGGTTCCAGGCAATGTGGGCAGTGTGATTCAGAAGTGTTGTGGGGGCTCTGGCCAGAGGCTTGGCGTTGCATAGGTGTGTATCACGGACACCTCTAGGTTTCCAAGGACGCTCCTTATGCTGCCAGTGCCACAAAGGCCACAGCCAGGACAGACCAGCTGAACTGGCCCCAGTCAGCACAGATCAGCTGCTAGGCAGCCTGGCATTTGGAGACATGCAAACCTAGTCTGAATATTACCCATGGCACTTATTAGCTGCTTGGTTTTGGGCAAATTACTTCTCTCTCTAAGCCTCAGCTTCCTCTTCTGTAAAAGGGGAATATTACTTACTGCAGTATTATAAGAATGATATAAAATTGTATTCATAAAGAGCTTTACCAGAGCTTCACATCACAGGTTCTTGAAAATAGAAGCTATTTGATGATTATTAGAATTAGCATAATTAAGCCTCTAATAGTGCAGGCTTGGAGGACCATTTAAAAGCTAATCCCACTGGGCCCAGTATCCCCGTAATCCTCAGCTAGTGTCTAAATGAGACCCTGGTTCATCCTCTATCAACCTTCTTTACTTCCTCTCCCCTGATCCAACTTCCCACTGCTCCCTCTCCAATCTTCCCCTGGTGCCCTCCAGAAGCATTCAGCCCCTTAAGAGGCCCTTCTTCCAATTCCTGCCTAACTGAGGACCCAGCAACTGTTTTCAGGGAAGCTGCCATCCTCCCCACCGCAGAGTGAGGAGGAGGGGCAGAGCCTTCTGTGCTCTCAAAAGCCACTCCCCGATCATTATTCCTTCAGCCTCATGGAAAAATTCCTGCTCATTTAAGGCTCATGCCATCTGGCTCTTGCAATTCATTCATTCAATCAAGATTTATTAAGTGCTTTTCCCTCTCTTTCTTCACTTTACTTTCTTTCAGAAAGGATTTAGGTGACATAAAAAACATGCGATACAAGATGCCTGGTACATAGTAGGACTCTGTCTTTTTGAACAAATGAATACGTTTAAAAGATCACACAGTTGTTCACCTCTTCGCAGTTCCCCCTTCAGAGGTAGGTCTCATTAAACATGAACAGAGAAGTAGGAGGTTCAGTCTTGGGCACCCCCTGAGTTCTGAGTTGTTCGGTTGGGAGCCGGTTCACCATTTTAAAGGTTCTAATTCTGCAGGGAATCTCATCTCATAATGCTGGCCACCACCCGGAGTTTGGGATGTAGGTACCTCAAGAAAACTGTGTTTTCTCCCCATGGACCCCAGGAAAGAGGTAGGAGATGGAGCATCCCCTCCGCCCCTCCACCACAGCAGGTTTTTATTCTCCCCAAGACCATCGTATGAGGCTGGGCTGCCATGTGTGACTTGCTTTAATGAAGAGTTGGGCAGCTTAAAAAGGACTTACAGGACAGAAAGAGAAAATTACGGCTGGGTAAGAACTAGGGTTTTCCCGGGAACCAAGGAGAAAAGCATTTCAAGAGTTAAATGCTAAATTCACTCTGCTGTCCTCCGTTATACAGCTTCTCTCTGGGCGGCATCCTTCATCAACACCCCTGGCAATCCACTTTCAGAAAATCCCTGCGTTCCCCACCAGGAAGGGGTGTATCTCTCTGGGTCCTTTCCCTCCCCCTATTCAGTTCCCAAGTCAAGAAAACTCATGAGTCATGTCTGCAGGGCTCATCAAGTCGATCAGTAATGTTTGAATTGGCACCTCCTCCCAGAGGTCATTCTAGTGAGGGAGAGCGTTGGCATGCTACATCCCATCTTTCAAGGTGGGTTTCTTTGTTTCAGCAGCTTTCTTTTCGATATCCAATATCCACACTGATGTCTTTAAATATTGAGCCTGCTAAACAAATACACTCATACCCGTAGCTCAAAGACAGACATCACTTCTCAGGTCTAGTACATTCTAAAGCCATGTTGAGAAAGGAAGTAATTCCTTAACTACCTCATAATTAGCAGTAATTATTCCCTTTTCCCTGGGAATGGGTAAATCCGATTATTGTGGCGAGGATAGAATGCCTACTCCTTTCTTGATCCCCTTTGGGATGTGTTTGAATAAGAATATGGTCACAGTCCCTTTAATGACTTCTTGATTCTCACAGGAGAGGCTTTGATGACTTGATTTTAGAAAGCCTCCATTACCAGTACATTCTTGCCAAGAGCTAATATCAATGGGGAGAGAGAAAAGAGATGACCTATTCTCCCAGTTAAATAAAATTAAAGGTAAGTATATGAAGAAACTGAAAAGAAAAAAAAAAAAGAAAAAACAAGGACAGTAATCAAGACATTGTGATAGTGGCATTGCATAGACATACAGATCAATGGAACAGAACTCAGAGTCCAGAAATAAACCCTTACACGTATGGTCAATTAATTTTTTTAAATAATTTTTTTCTTTATTGATTAAGGTATTACATATGTGTCCTTATTGCCCGATTGCCCCCCCCACCCCCCACTAATGCCCTGACCCCCCCACCCCTGTTGTCTGTGTCCATTGGTTAGGCTTATATGCATGCATACAAGTCCTTTGGTTGATCTCTCCCCCTTACCCCTACCCTCCCCTACCTTGTCAATTGATTTTTGGCAAAGGTGCCAAAGCATCAATGGGGAAAAAATAGTTTGTTTTTTTCAACAAATGGTTCTGGTACAAGTGGATATCCAAATGCAAAAATATTAATTTAGACTCTTACTCCATGCCATATCCAAAAATTAACTCAAAATGGGTTAGATCTAAATGTAAGAGAAAAAAACACAATAAAATTCTTAGAAGAAAACATAGGAGTAAATCTTCATGACTTTGGGTTAGTGCAAGTTATTAGATATGACACCAAAAGCACAAGTAATATAAGAAAAAAAATGATAAATTGGACTGCATAAAAATTAAAATTTTTTTGATAAAAAATCCACTAATTAAGTGAAAACAAGTGACAGAGGAGGAGAAAATATTTGTAAATCGTATGTCTGATAAAAGGATTTGCATCTAGAATATATAAAGAACTCACAACTCAATAATAAGACAAATAACTCACTTTAAAAATGGGAAAAAGAATTAAACAGACATTTCACCAAATACATGGCCAATAAGCACATGAAAACAGGCTCATCATTAGTCTGTAGGGAAATGCAAATTGAAACCACTACACACCCACTAGAATGGCTATAATAAAAAAGACAGGCAATAACAAGTGTTGATGAGGATGTGGAGGAACTGGAGCCTTTGCACATTGCTCGTGGGAACGTGAAATGGCGCAGCACTTGGGAAAACAGCTTGGCAGATTCTTAACGTAAATTCACCATGTGACCCAACAATTTCGCATCTAGGTCTCGGCCCAAGAGAAATGAAAACATATGTCTACAGAAGGACTTATATGTGCAAGTTCGTAACAGCAGTATTTGTAACAGCCAAAAAATAGAAAGAGCTCAAATGTTTATCAACTGGTGAATCGATGATAAATAAAATGTAGTACTAGTATATCCATATAGTAGAATACTATTTGGCAATAAAAAGGAATAAACTACGGATAGAGTCTACAGATGAACTTCAAAAACATTATACTCAGTGAAAGAAGCCAAACACAAAAGATCACATATTATATGATTCCATTTATATAAAATATCCAGGAAAAGCAAATCTACATCAAACAGAAAGTAGATTGTAGTGGTTGCCTATGGGAATATGGAGTGACTGAAATGAGTACAAGGATGCTTTTAAACACACACACACACACACACACACATACATATATATATATATGTATATATATATATATATATATATATTATTGATTTCAGAAGGAAGGGAGAGGGAGAGAGAGACAGAAACAGCAATGAGAAGAGAATCATTGACCAGCTGCTTCCTGCATGCCCCACACTGGGGATCGAGCCCACAACCAGGGCGTGTGTCCTGACTGGCAGAGTCAAACCACCACCTCCTGGTTCGTAGGCCCACACTCAACCACGGAGTCACACTGGCCGGGCACAAGGATGCCTTTGGGGCTGATGGACATGTTTTGTGATGGTAGTTGCACAATGTTGTAAATTTACTAAAAATCATTAACTAATACACTAAAAAAAAAGACAATAGGACAGGAAAGAGATAAATGGAACTGAGGGTGATGCTAGTATACAAGGGTACACATGTTAGAGGCGGGCTCTAATTTTGGCTGAGCTTCCTGACAGCCAAAGGAAAAAAGGAAACCTAATTGGGCATGCAATCCATAGTGTCTTTCAAATTCAAAACAAAACGAAACTAGTGCTTTAAGAGCTTTGCTTTTTTTCAGTCCTTAGACCTGAGAAAATGTTTTCCTAGTGAGAGGACAATATATGAACTAGTTAATATCCTCCTTACTATCCTACACTCATTTCATTTCCAGGTTTTTTGAACAGTTTCACATAATGTCCTTCATTGTCATTGGTAGAGTTGTGCTACTCTATATGGATGCCCAATAAAATAATTAAAATTACATAATTTTAGAAATGTAGTTACCCTCACCACATTCCAGGTGCTCAATAGCCACTCGGGCCAGTGGCTGCTACAATGGACGGTGCATCTATAGGACATTCCCGTCACTGCAGAAAGTTCTTCTGGGTAGCACTAGGTTAGAGCATAGTTCAGTAAAAACAAATAAAAGTTTGGAGTTTGGAATGCTGGTGAAAGTGATTCTGTTCCAACCTTGGCAAGGACAGAACTTTCAACCTACTTTCATACCTTCACACACTTAGTACAGGGGCAGAAAGATGGGTTGGGGATAGGAGTGGAAATTTCATTTAAAAAATAGGACGAGGGTTGACATACTTTTTCTAACATCTGCACATGGAATGGTGGGGTAAACTGAGGCCCATCAGAGGCCTGGACACAAGAGAACATGCAGGCCAGGTGCCGAGAGGAGATTGAGATAGTAATATGAAAAGTCTGTCTTTCTTGCAGATATTTTACCAACCAACGGCCCCATTCCTATTCCCACCCTTTCTTATCCAGAGTGAAACCAGACAGACTGAACAGCTGACCGCTTGTACCAGAGTCCAGGGAGGCAGGCTCCTGCAGGAGGGAAGGAAAGGGCTTATAGGACAAAAACTGGTGGAGCCAAGGAAGAGAGTGAGAGGGCTGGAGGGGCTGTTTTTCCTCCCAGTGTCGAGAGGGTGGTCATTTTGGGGACAGTGCAATCCTGCATGAATAGGCCCTTCTTACTGAGGCACTGTTAGGGTGCGGCCGTCCCTGAAAACGGTTCTCTGCATATTCCTGCTGGGTGGAAGCAAACGCAAGCCAGAAGTCAACATCGGCTTTGCCCATTTTCCTGTGCTTTGGGTGCATGTTTTTCTGGCTCAGAGTACAGTTGTTCCGAGGAAACTGTGCTTCTTCCTCCCTTTCACGTTGAGAGTGTAGTGTTGGAGTGAAAACCACCCAGAAGTACTGACCAAGGCCAGTGTCTGCTGTGACGAGACCCCACCATCCCAGCGATTTGAGCCAGTGTGCCCCGCTGTGGCCTCTGGGGAGAGGGAAGGGGTGTACTGAGGAGCAAGGGGCATCTGGCCTGAAGGAATGAGAAGAGAGGAGGTGGGGGCCACTGTCATACCTGCCTCTGGAGCTGCTGGAGGGTGCAGTAGGTGAGAACAGAGGGTGCAGTTGGTGAGAACGGGCGGGGTGGGGGGGGTGTGAAACCCGACAGCCACAGGCAACACGGAGGGGAGGCGGCTCCTGCAGGGAGCTGTGAGGACACAAATGATCTGACCAAGTCTGGAGCAACAGCTGCTAACAGTCTTCACTAAGGAAATGTGTGATGCCCCACTGCCATTCTCCAAGCCCGGCCTCCTCTGGCTGCGGCCAAACGAATTGAAGAATTAGCTGGTGTGTGATGGGAATCACTAATTTTGTATATTTCAAGTTGTTTGTGGTTTTACTAATATAATTACGCCTTTTATTGTATTTAGATGGAGAGGGAGGATCCAGAAGCTCACAGTAGGTCTTTTCTATGACAAAAGCTCTGAATCCATACAGGTCAGGGATCTAGGTGGGGATCAGGAGCTGCTGCTCTGTGGGCTCTGGTGGCACCTTCGGGAGCTAGGAGAGTGACTGCGGGATGGGGTTGGGGCCTCACTGGGCCTTCTGTGAGGCGGACTCAGTTCAGCTCTCCATTTGCTCCGAACCCCATGCACTCCCACCCTGGCTAGTGGACCCCAGTGGCATCCAGAGCTCTAGGAATCAATGTTGGGTCAGTGCCAGTGCCCAGTGCCTCTGAAATGCCTGGGTACCACAGGCCCTGAACGAGGGCAGAGTATTCAGACCCCAGGGGTCAGCCTGTCTGTGCTCCTGTGCTGACTCAGCGGATTCACCTGGCCTTGGCCTCTCTCACCACTTCACCTTGGAAGGTGTATTAGTCAGGACTTTTTCAATGGCACATGGCAGAGAAAGTGTAAAAGTCCAGGATATACAAGAAAATGTTTAAATTCTCCATTGTGTTTTTTAAAAAAGATTTTTTATTGCCTTTGGAGAGAGGGAGAGAGGGAGAGAGAGAAACATCAATGTGAAAGTGATAGGCTGCCTCATTCATGCCCCATACCAGATCGAGCCTCACAGCGCGGGCATGTGCCCTGAGCCTGCAACCTTTCAGTGCATGAGATGACACCCCATCAACTGAGCCACACCGGCCAGGGCTCCGTTGTGTTTTTAAAATGTTTTCGGGGTGGGGGTGGCGAGGGGGTACTAATATAAGGTGACAGGAAAAGATTTGACTTTGGTCAGTGGGCACCACTGCAATACACAGATCTTGTCACATAGAGATCCACACCCAAAACCTATATGTTCATGCTGACCAACATCACCCCAAACAATTTAATAAATAAAGATTTAAAAAACCTTTTCTGCTATAACAAGTATTTGTTTTTCTTCTATAACTTCTGCAAAAGAGAAAAAACTTAAAAATACTTCTTCCATGGGGGCTGGGTGGAAGTGGGCAAAGGGAGGGAAAATGGGGACAACTGTAATCATGGCAACAATAAAAATAAAGTTAAATAAAATAAAATACTTTTCCCAAATGCCCAGAAACTCTATCATTCTTGTCCTGCCAGTTGCTTTAAATAAAACAAGAGCACTGACATCATACTCGTCAGGTTAAATATTAGATAGAAAGTTCAATTTCCTATAACAACCTTACAATGAGTAAATACAATTTTCTACAATAAACAGGCATCACAGTCTTAAGGTTAAGGGTTATAAAACAATAAACCATTGTAGTTAGAGTAGAGTATTATAGGAGAGCTTCTTGCATACAAATGACTCAATCTCATCGTCACAAGATATAAAAGAACAAGTTTGAAATAAGATTTAAACTCTGTCTGGTTAACTCTGTCTTGCTCTCTCTCTTCCTTGTACCTTTCAACTTATTCCTAATCTTTACCACACAAAAAATTATATCCAGCCCAATGCTTTCCCATCTCAAAGGCCTTCATGCCAGTAACTTTTCATTCTCTCAAGCTTCCTTATTTATGGTTGTTGAAGCCTCTGGTTTCAACTACAGTTTTAAACAGATAAAGTAAGAGATTAGGAGCTTATAATATTTTTATTTCCTGAAAAATGGCTGGGTCCAGGGGCTCAAATGGTGATCAAAGTTATCTCTTTGTCTCTGTCTCTCTTTCCATCTCTCATTTCTCCTTTATCTCCGATCCAGTCGGGCTGTGGCCTCATTCCCTTCGGTTGTAGAGTTTTCCTCTGTGGGACAGTGAAATGGCCACAGGGAGTCCAGCTGCACTCCTAGAGACTGGGACAACATTCTCTTGGCAGGTCTGACAGAAACTCTCAGGTTGGCCCATCCCTGAACTAATCATGATGACTAGAAAAATGGAGTAATCTGTAAGCTGGTTCCACCTACCCACCTTTGGGCTCTGGGGAATGGGGGCTGAGCGGAGATCAGTGTTACCTAAACCACATAGAATTAGGGTTCTTTCCCCAAAGGAAAGGATGCCAGACAGACAAATAACCTTGGTCTAAGACAAAAGGATGAAAAGTGGTGTTCTATTAGGTCAATGGAGATAAAAAGTAACTGACGTTTGCTCATCAAGGCCCATCTGGCAGTGAGGCCCGATACCCCATCAACAGACTACAGCTTTGCCTGGTGAAGTGGATGATCAAGAACACATTTAAGGAAGATGAGTGCGGAGCACCCTTCCAGGTGTGGGCTGCCACCTGCCTCACGTACTGGCGCTGAATTGGATATTAGGAGACATGCTGGATAGAAGCTCCCGTGGCCTGTAATCCCAGCACTGTTATCGTCTGCTCTGAAGGGGCAGCTGCTGTGTGAGGAAGGTCACATCCTCAGGTCACCGAGACCATTTTTAATGAGGGAGTGAAGGCCATTTGGAATGGCAAATCGGTCTGGAAAAGAGGCTTGGCTGACAGCCCGGGGCAACCCTCAGAAGCTGTACTTACAACCTTGAATTACATAACCCAGATCTATCTCCCTGGCCCCGATGGAGGTGGGGAGTCAGCACGGGGCTTTCATAGGAAATGAGCAGTGGTTGATAGTGAAGGGGAAGACAGTGGCCCAGGGAGGGCACAGAGCTCCTCTTATGGCCTGAACGTGCTACTCTATGGACGACAGGGATCGCTCTGATTATTGCGTATAGCACAGGATTCCACGTGCCTCATAAACGGATTGTGGAAGCAGTTGGTACTGTTTCAAAAAGGCTGCCCCATGGCACTGAGGTCCATGCGTGATGACTCTGGGCCTTGGGGAGGGAACAGATGCTGGGGCTAATTAGGGCATGGTTCCTCTGGCCCAAGACAGGGGACATCCAAATGAAATGGGACACCTGCGCCCAGTGCATGACGTGGACAGCCCTGCTCACCAACCAGCCTGTGTGGGGATGACTCACGTGGCACGTTCTTAGAGACCGTGTGCTTCGAGCATTGTCTTCTGAAAGCGGACAGTCAAAATTGGGTGGCACAGTTCCTCCCGTGCCTGGGCTCAAACCCACCAGGGATCAAGAAGCGTCCTCTGTGTCAGGGGTGTAGTGGGAGAAGTTCCCAGTGTATGGGTTCTCTGAGATTTTGAGAAGTGTTTTTCCAGCAGAATTGTAATTGGCAAAGCTAGGACTGCTTCCCCAAGGGACCCCCCCTCCCCCCACCCAAAGGATTTCACAGAACTTTATGCAACGTGTGTGGAATGCTCCGTCCAGATCAGAAGTCGCAGTGGGCCAGTACACAGACGCTCTAATTCATGCTACACCCTGGGAACTCTGCTGCTGATGTGTTCTCCACCTCGGCCACGTGTTCATCTGGTTTGGGGCTTGACAACAAGGGGACACAGAGACTGTCTCACTCAGGATGCCACCAAGCTGAAGGATAGGCTCCATGGTGGCTTCGCTGCACAGAAAACAAGATCAGAGCCTGGAGGGCAGACAGCTGTTTGGAAGCTGTGTAGCCTTCCCCTGGTGACCACACCCCAATTTTCACTGGGGGAACCACACCTAAGCCACTCTCAGTCTGTGGAGTTTAGGGGCCAGGGGTGAGGGGAACTGACAATCTTCAGGCAGAAAATCAAGGGGCTTTCTGATGACACTGGCGTTGGCAGAGCTGTTCTATGCAGGATCGGTAGCAAATATTCTCAGCTCGGTGGGCCATACGGTCGGTCTCTGTTGCTACGTCTCAACTGCAGTCGCAGAGTGGCAGCAGCCGTAAACAACATGGAAGTAAAACGCCTGGCTGTGTTCCAATAAACAGTTACGTATATAACCCAGGTGGCAAGCTCCACGTGGCCTACAGGCTGTCGTTTACCAACCCTTGGTTTAAGCACCTGGATCCAGCTGAGCCCGAAGCTAACCGCCCTTGTGCCTTTCCAGTTGATAAACCAGTGCATTCATCTTTTACTGAAAGCAATCGGAGTGGGTGTTTTTGTCAACACAATGGAGAAGTTTCTTATGGACTCACCAAGGTACAGGCAGGAGGTGGGGTTTCACAATGGATCTGGCGGCCCTGGGGAGACAGGAGACAACTTAGCACAAAGGAAACCATATCTGACCGGGGACTGCTCAGGGTACCTGAGAGTTTGTAACCTGCAGCCAGAAGCCAAACCACCTTCCACCCATGGGAGACGCCGAGGGGTGGGCAAACACCTGCCTGAGGACATCGATCTAACCCCCATGAGCAGCTGAACCGGAAATGCCCCAAGGAGGCCAAGGAGAAGCCAGGCCTCTGTCTGTGAGGACTTGGTGGGAGATGGGTGGGAGAAGAAGGATGGTGAATGGCGGGGAGGGGTGGTGCCCGGAGAACCTTTGGAATGGAGCCCAGTGGTGCCTTGATTCCAGGTGGGGAGGTGAGATACCCTCTCTTTTCAATGAGGATGTGGGGAGCCCACTCCCCAACAATCTGGAGACAGCAGAGAATAAGGGAGGAGAAAAGAGCGGAGGGCAAGTTTAGCCTCCATGGGGCACCAGGAAATCCACAGTCACTTAATTGATGAATAAGGACCATTTTGCCCAAGACCAACACCCCCAGCTATCTAGAGGCTGCCTGCTCTGTGGGCATGTGGTATGGCCAGGCCCTTGCTACTCTTCACATGGAAGGGATCTGCATCCCCCTCTGTGAGAAAATCGGAAACTCCAGCCTCAACAGACTAACAATCCCTTAAGGCAGTGGTTCTCAACCTTCTGGCCCTTTAAATACAGTTCCTCATGTTGTGACCCAACCATAAAATTATTTTCGTTGCTACTGTTATGAATCGTAATGTAACTATCTGATATGCAGGATGGTCTTAGGCGACCCCTGTGAAAGGGTCGTTCGACCGCCAAAGAGGTCGTGACCCACAGGTTGAGAACCGCTGCCTTAAGGGGTTGAATCTTTTCATGGAGGGGAGAGGAGCTGAGAGAAGATACCTGGACTGATATGGGGTCCAATGCCGTTTCACCTGCTGGCTGAGCAGGTGCCCAGGACAGGCTATGGACCAAAGAGGCCCTCTGCTCTGGGATGCAAGATGACTTAGGGTGGTGGCTAGAACCCGTCAGAGAATGTGACAGCGTGGCGGGTCTCAGATATGAAGAGTTTGCATTCAGAAGTAATTACAGAGACCGCAGCCGATGTTGTCGGTGCTCTGCCCACGTTCCCCTGGATTGTTTTTTGCACACCAGCTCCCCAAGTGCTTTCAGTCCAGCAGCCTGCACTCCATCTTTGTCAGAGACTGAGCTCAGGCGAGGGCCTGGGGATTGACACGGGGCAGCAGCAGCCTGTACCAGCCACCAAGTGCTCCCCTGCTCCCTGGGCCAGGTGACCCTGCGGAGTGGCCTCAAAGCTGTGCTGGGGGATTACCCTCCTGAGACTCTGCTCAATACCCCACCTCACTCGACCCTCTCCCTTCGGACCCCAGAACTCTTAAATCACCTGCATACTAATCCTCGGTTGCTTCTGGAGACCCAATCGCATTTCTGCGGCCCTGTGAGGACGCTGTGAGTAACCCCAGCTCACGGGGAGTGGCGAGGTGCTCTCACAGGGTACATGGGCTCCAGAAACATCTACAGCTCGGAGAAGCGGGGGAGGCTGAAGCCAGTCACTGTGGGAACACTCTGGCCAGGTTTTCCTGAACAATCTTAGCCCCTCAAGAATCTGGCTCTTAGTGAAGGGAGGCGGAGAGGGGATCGGGATGGGGCTGGGTCAGAGGAGGACAGACATGGGGAGCCGGAGGTGACGGAGGTGAAATTCTCAGTAGATGAGGCCTGGGGAGGGGAGAGAGAAGCTCCTAGTCTGCGTGCCCTGGAGACTGGCCCTGGACCTGGCTAGAGACCCCTCTAGATTGTCTTTGGGGTGGCCAGTTCGGTCCTTGGGAACTACTGGGCATCTTCACAGGCCCCCCACAGGCCTCAGCAAAGGCGAGACAGCCTCGGGCCCACTCGGAACAGCCCAGGGCTCCGTGGCATGAAACCCTCCACCCTCTCCTGCTCTGTAAACATCCTAGCACATGGACTGTGGCGGCGAAGGGTATCTTCTAGCAGACGGTGCCGTGGGAGAAGGGCTTTTCTTGGGGAGGGGAGGCTGAGGGGCAGAGGGACGCCGGCTGCTCCTTTGGACTGGGGAAGAGAACGTGGACCGGGGCCTGGACCAAGGGCACTGGAGCCGCGCAGAAGGCTCAGTGCCCAGTGGAGCCCGGACGTTTGTCATGTGTGTTTGCTTCCACAGCAGTCACACGTTCCTCAACGCCGGGGCGTCACCGCCGCGTGGTGACTGCTCAGGGTCCCCTGCGGGCCAGCGGGGGTCTGCGAGGAGGCCCTGGAGGAGAGAGTAACTGAAGAGCCAGTCTGGGCAGCAAGCACGTCCCTAATGGAAGCTTCAGGAATGAAGGCACGGCTAATGTGGGAAGGGAGGAGGGGCAGGAGGCTGGGAATGAGCCAGGAGGGACACCAGGACACAAGCAAATAACACACCCACTTCTCTTTGCTGAAGACCTCATTTCCTGAGCAGGAGAGGGTGGGGCAATGAACCAAGGCCTCCAGGGAACGCTGGGTGAGTGGCCGGTGGCCTCAGTCAGGCTAAGGGTACTGGGATTTTACACTCTGACTTTGAAAGCGAGTTGGGGAGGAGGCTGGAGGCACCACGGAGGGAGAGAGAATAAGAAAGAAAGGTTGCAGAGAGCGCAGAGGGATGGGCAGCCACTGTGAGCAGGCGGATTTGGGGGAAGGAGCACGTGGGGAGCATTATAACCCCTCTCATCTCACAAACCCTCAGGAAAAACCACATCCCCCATCTCTGCGTGTGGAGTTGGAAATGGTTTATCCGAGATGCAGGGACTGGCCTCAAGGCTGTCAGAGGGAGAGCAGGCACAGTCCCAGGCGGCCCGCTTACACGGAAGTGACATGAGCCAGTGAAATCGAGGTTCAAGTGGGGGCCTGAGAGAGGCCCCGTGTCTGGAATTCAAAGGAGGACCTCCTGTTTCTCTTTCCCCTTTTCCCGGGACAAACAGTACTCCACGCAGCCCGCGGGGGTGTCAGTGTGGAAGAACAACGGTTTGGGGGCTGGGGAAGGGCCCCAGCTAGGCCTAGAGGGGGGCTTTGCTGCTTGGAGTGGGGAGCACTATATCCCCTCTCACCTCCAGCCTGCCTGGTTCTGGCTGCAGCCCTGGCTGCATCAGACAGACCTGGCTGGTGACATTTCGGAGTGTCACCACAGACCTGGGGCAAAGGGGACTGGGGCTCCCATAGCGTCTGCCTTGAATTTGACTCTAGGTCCACGAAGTGTCCTTCAGAACTATAAAGGCTTTAGGGGGCAAAATGGAAGGATTTGGCAGCGGGCTTGAGCGAGTCATTCAGGCCACTGGTGAGTGAAGGAGGAGCTCTATCTCCCCTCGATGTGAGTCTGTCACTATCACTCTCTCCAGGCTGGCCACGCAGGGGACAGGAACGTCCGGGTGTGATGTTTGTGAGACGAGCAAGTGGAGAAATCGGAACTATGGTCCCATCGGGACCCCAATAGTATGAGAGGCTGAGAAGCCTGGGGAAAGGCAGGTTATGCCTTTACTATGGATCTCTTATGAAAGAAAGTAAGATAGTTCTGAACAGAAAATATTCCCTCTTGTTGCTGACATCTGCCAAGTTTCTAGACTTGTCATTCTCAACTCCATCACACCCAACGCCCATTTGTAATAAATGCTTTGTAACACCCCCTTACCATTCTGAAATAAATGCGTGGGCAGTATTACCTTCTACAGTATATACCTAGTTCCAAGTGTTCAAATAGTTCAAAAGTCAAAAATGTCCAAATAAGCCCCCCACCCCCAAGTAATAGGAAGGAGAAATAAAGGGCGTGTGATACATAAGGAGAGGCTCTCTGTGCCTCAGTATGGAAGTGTGCAGGCAGCCAGCACTGACACATAATGAGGGTCAGATGCTTGTACGTGAATGTGAGGTCACTGTGAACGGCAAGACTACAAATGCAGCGTTTGGCATGGAAATCCCTCAAGGGGCTTTGTTCTTAGTAGTTTTCCAAAATGTGAGCAGCTATTAGAAAGATTCTAAGCAAAACAAAGGTCCACTTTCCCTGGATCTCCACTGTAGTTGGTGCATTCCTGCAGGGGGTAACCTGAGGGCAGCCAAGTCCCTCAGAATACTAGCAGGACCTGGGGGTTGGGGTGGGGAAAGGTAAGCCCCAGTTCAAAGTCTTCACAAGATGGGGGACAGTGTGTACACAACCCTCAGGAGGTTTTAGAAACTTCGTGGGGGCGTTTTCGGTTGTCCTACTGAAGAAGGGTGTTCTTGCATTTTGTGCTCAGGGGCCAGGGATGCTGGATGCTCTGCAAATTCAGGACAGTCCTGCACAGTGAAGAGCTGCCCTACAGCCTGGCCAACTTGGGAACAGCTCCCTGGACTGTCATGCAAGTAAATAACCGGGTGACAATGACCTGAATCTAGACCCTCACTCTGTGTTACATGGCAACAAAGTGTGCAGCGCCCTCGAAAAAGTGTGGCCCTGGGAGTTGCTGCCTCGACATGGGGGCAGCGGACGCTGAGGGCTCAGCACACGCACAAAGGAGAGCCTTACCTGGGCCTGGGCCTGGAACACAGCTGGGGAGCTGGCCATCTGGACAGCCTCATTTGAGATGAAGAGCCAGCTCCGCAACACATGAAATCAGACCCAAAGTTCTCCTAACCCGGCCATCAGGTCCCGATTACAGAGGTGCCAAGTGATTTGGTTGGGACTGAGCCACGTCCCCAGTGGAATATTATGTGGGACAGAGCTCCCCAGTGCATAAAAGAGGGGCTTGAAGGCACTGTCCTCAGAAGGTAGTTGTGAGTATAGCAGGCTCAAGGTTCCCTCATCACCTATCTTCAGCAGAGGGCAGCCCCCCAGGACACAGGTACTCAGGAGAAGGCAGAGGCAGAGGCTAAGAGGGAAAGAGATGCAAAAGCCCTGGCTGCCAAAAGTAAAGAATGCAAGAAAACCCATCATGCGATGATGGAGCAAATGCTGCATTTGAATGAGCGGCACAGTTCTGTCTTCTTGTTGGTTACACCTGTTATTCCTCTGGGTTATACCTCCTGGACTCTGAAGACATCTTGGTGTGAAGGGCCTGGTGTTCTGCCCACCTGACTTCCTCCAGATCCTCAGCAAGAGGTGTGCTGTCCATGTCTGGCCAATCAGAAGGGCCCGTTTTCAGGGACACAGTGATCATGTGACCTAAGCTGGACCAATCACCAGTTGTCTGGGCCTTGGTGTGGCTAAGCAGAGAAGATGTGAATTTGGAACTGTCAGCACCCATCTCCCCTGGCAACATGGAGGATATCCATCTAGAGCTGGAGAGGATCAGTTCAACACACAGAGGGAAGTAGGGGGAGCCCTGTTGGCATTGAGCGAGGCTCTGGATCCAGTTGTGCAGCATGCCAGGGCTGCCCACAAACTTCCCAGTGGAACAAGCTGATGGGTCCACACCTACGTACCTCCTCCCTTCTCTTTCTGCTCTAGCTAGTTTGAGATGGATTGTAACTAGAAGAGTCCTAGCTTCTACAAATAGCATTAACTCATTCATCACATACCAGGCATTGCCTTCTATATCCTACAGCTCCAAGAGAAAACAAGTGAATTTGATCCCTGCCCTCAGAGAGCTTACCATTCTGTGGGAGAGGCAGAGTAAAACAATTCCATAATCCGTTATTTTAATTAATAATTCTAAGAAGTGCTATGAAGAAATACCTGTGGAATTAAGCTCCATGAGGGCAGGAACCTCTGTCTCTTTTGCTCACTGATGTGTTCTAGGGTCTAGAACAGTGCCTGGCATATAGTGGACACTCCATCAATACTGATTGAAAAAATGAACAGAAGACACAGTTCTGGACATAACAGTGAGGAGGTGTGAGAGTCAGGGAGTTTCCCCAGGAAGCAACATTTAAGCCAAGATCTAAAGAACACAGAATAGCCTGGCCAGTGTGGCTCAATGGTTAAGCATTGACCTATGAACCAGGAGGTCACAGTTTGATTCCCAATCAGGGCACATGCCCGGGTTGTGGGCTCTATCCCCAGAGTGGGGGATGCAGGAGATAGCCAATCAATAATTCTCTTTCATCATTGATGTTTCTTTCTCTCTCTCTCTCTCTCTCTCTCTCCCCCTCCTTCTCTCTCTCTCTCTCTCTCTACACACACACACACACACACACACACAGAGGAGTTGGCAGAAAGAGCAGAAAGTGTGGAGGTGGGGTAGCTGGAGTAGGCCTCCATGAAGGAGGAAGAAGAGGCAAGCATGGCTGGAGTGCAGGGAGCAGACGGGATGCAGTGGGAGGTGAGGCAGTGGGTGGGGCACTCAGCAGGGGCTGCAGTGGCCACACTCAGGATTTGGGTCATATCTGCAGAGCAGTGGGAAACTGGTGACCACAGCAGGGAACAAAGCAGTCAGGGGCCTCACCCTCAAGTTTTGTAAATGGAAGTAGAGAATGAAAAAGGAATAGGAGGCTGAGTGAGAGCAGAGAGACTAGTTTGAAGCTTGATGGAGAGGAGGGCATAGCCAAGAGATATTTATAATCATTACAATTAAAGGAAGGGAAGTAATACTCACATAGTCGATAGGAACTGATTTCCTGAGCTGAAAAATGATTGGGTAAATAAATCAATGACTTCCAGGAAAAATTAATAAAAAATTACATACTAGGATGTATCCTGGCAATGAAAAACTTCTTTTTTTCCTAAAATGAAGGAAAAACATGACACAGATCTGTAAATTAGGCTGGGCTGCAAAGGGGAAAGTTTAGGTTGGTCTTAGGCTTTGCCTCAGCATTTCTAAATGCTAGAAAACAGGGAGCCGTGGTTATAGTTTTGAGTGAGAAAGATTGTGACACAAGAATTCTGTACCCAGAAAATTGTCACTCATGTGCAAAACAGCAGAACTGTATTCCAGATTCACAGAGCAGGATGTAGAAAATGTACCACTCAAGTAAACAACTTGAAGCTACACTTCAGTTGCTCAAGAGATGAATTAAAATTAAACACTTGAAAATGAGATATTATAAAAGATTTGGTTGCAAGTTTTAACACTAATCTCATCTATCAGAAGAACTGAACAAAAAAACTATTCTTAAAAATATGATTGGAATGCAAGTTGCATTTATAAACTCACAGTACATTTTAAAAGACTAGAAAATGAGTGAGGAGTAAGGCAAGTAAAGATCTACTAAAATCTTCCCTTGACATAAAGTAAAGGAGTTAGGAAATACTGGCTGTTCTTAACTTTCCTAATCAGAGAAATTGAGGTTTAATAATATATGTGGTAAATGTAAAAGTCAATCACTAGTAAAATTAAAAAAAATAGGATTCCTACCTTTTAAATGATGATAGATGACAAAAAGAAAACAACATTCTATAAGGAAAAACGCAGAAAATAAAGGATTCCTAAATAATAGAGATGAAATATGAAAAAATATTTAAAAAATTATCTGGTACTAAGATTTCAAGTGACTTCAATAAAACAGGGAAAATGACAGGTGAGGAGTAGATTTCAGGTGTTCTAATGATCTTATCTTGTTTGGGGGGAGTTATTAATTGATTGGACTTTTGACACTGATAGAAAAATTTGTTTCAATATTCAACAAAATATGCAAGAACAACGTGTAGACACAGAATGCAGAACTTCCAGACCACAAAAGGAGCAAAGATATACTATTAAGCCCTCGAAAAGCAGGAAGCCAGAAAGCATGATTGCTAGAAAATATAGAATAAAATAGTAGGCAAAAGTCCAAATACATCACAATACACCATTATTTGCAAATAATATGATGGTCTCCCTAGGAAAGAAATGATATTCAACTGAAAAACTATTAAAACCAAGAAAAATGTTCAGGAAGGATGCCAAAAATACCAAAATCAATAGCTTTTCTATTTGTCTGTAGTAATCGATTAACAACAACAACAACTTCAAAACACCTAGGAATAAACTTAAAACAATGTGTTCAGGATAAGGAAATAGCAAACTACCCAATAGAAATATAAGCAAAGTCTATAAACAGTCAGTTCACAGAAAAAGAAAGATGGTCAATAAACATAAAAACATGTTCAATTTCACTAGTAATCAGAGATATGGAAATTGAAACAATATTAATATCAAAAGTGAAAAATGGTTCACTTAATGCTTAGTGATGGTGATGGAGTGGGGAAGCAGACATTCTCATAGGAATAAAAAGCAGTAAATCATTTTTGTAGGGCAATTTTGCAATGTTTTAAATTTAAATGTCTTTTGACCCAGCAATTCTGCTTTCAAGAGCCTATTTTACAGAAAATAACTTATAATAATAATAAAGGAAGGAAACAAATGCCTAAAAGTGGAGGAATGATCAATTAACCTACAATATACCCATATGTAAGAAAGTAGCAAGCAGCTGCCTCTTTCCCGCTTAGGTGGACTTAATACTTCACCTTGAAACAAACCTTCTCTATTCAGGAAGGATAGCCTTGGTGGGAGCCATTGTGTATGGCAGGGTGTGTTACATAGGCTCCCCTTACATACGCCCTTAGCATGTGAGGCTTGGACCTGGGGAGAAGGGAACCTGATTTCCATCAGAAGGCCACAGCTTGAGAAGGAAGGCATGGTGAGTGTAGCCCCTCCTCTCTGATATTTGATGATCAGGGGAGTGCTAAAGTCTGGGTGCAGGCCTGCTGGTAGGAATAACACCAGGGTTCCCAATGAAGAAATTGCCATGAAGGAAGAAAGAATCTGGCCCCAAAACAAGTATCTAAGAGATTTTAGGGGAAGCTATGCCTTTAGGCCAAGTACCTTGGCATGGTATTGTTTGAGAGAAACTACAGTTGAATGGTAGCTCTACTAAGAAAGACCTGGGCCAACAAGGTCATTACCACAGTAGAAAAGCATTCACTGATTGTGGGGACCAGATGCAATAGAAACACCATGTGGTATTAACTGAAGAAATGAAATAGCGTGTGAAGATAGGTAACGATGGTGGCCTGCAAGGCCCGTTGTTACATGGCCCCCTATAGCAATATGACCTTATCTCCAATTACTGTCCCCCTCACTCCCTCTGCTTCAGACACATCATCTCTTTATTGTTCCCCAAACATGCCAGCATTTTCCTGCTGCGTTTTTGTTCTTGCTCTTGCCACTGCCTGGAAGGTTCTTTCTCATCACCTCACTTCCTACAGGTCTGCTTAAACATCACCTTTTGAGTCAGGTTTTCCATTTCCACCCTTTGAAACATTGCAAACTCCTTTCTCTCCCAGATAGCTAGTACTCCCTTTGACCTTTTATTATTATTATTATTATTATTATTGTCTAAAGTTTTACATATGTCTCCTCTTTCCGCCCCCCCCTCCCCAAGCCCATTGACCCTCACCCTTCCAGCCATTCCCACCCCAGGGAAGCCCCCACGGCCCCAGTGTCTGTGTCCATTGGCTATGCTAATATGCATGCATACAAGTCCTTTGGTTGCTCTCTAACCACTCCCCACTCCCACCTCCCCTGCCATTTATCTCTGGATCTATTTTTGTTCATCAAATTATGTTGATCATTATATCCCACATATGAGTGAAATCATGTGATATTTATCTTTCTCCGACTGGCTTATTTCGCTTAGCATAATGCTCTTCAGTTCCATCCATGCTGTTGCAAATGGTAAAAGTTCCTTCTTTTTTATAGCAGCATAGTATTCCATTATGTAGATGTACCACAGTTTTTTAAGCTGCTCATCTGCTGATGGGCACTTAGGTTGTTGTCAAATCTTCGCTATTGTAAATTGTGCTGCTATGGACATAGGGGTGCATATACCTTTCTGATTGGTGTTTCTGTTTTCTTGGGATATATTCCTAGAAGTGGGATCACTAGGTCAAATGGGAGTTCCATTTTTAGTTTTTTGAGGAAACGCCATACTGTTCTCCACATTGTCTGCACCAGTCTGCACTCCCACCAGCATGCATGAGAATTCCGTTTTCTCCACATCCTTGCCAGCACTTGTCCTTTGTGGATTTGTTATAGTAGCCATTTTGACAGGTGTGAGATGGTATCTCATTGTTGTTGTTGTTTTTTTGTTTTTGTTTTTTTAAAATATATTTTATTGATTTTTTACAGAGAGGAAGGGAGAGAGATAGAGAGCCAGAAACATCAATGAGAGAGAAACATTGATCAGCTGCCTCCTGCACGGCCCTCCCCCCCCCCCACTGGGGATGTGCCCACAGCCAAGGCACATGCCCTTGACCGGAATCGAACCCAGGACCCCTCAGTCCACAGGCCGACGCTCTATCCACTGAGCCAAACTGGTTAGGGCTCATTGTTGTTTTGAGTTGCATCTCTCAGATGATTAGTGACTCTGAGCATGTTTTCATATGTCTCTTGGCCTTCTGTATGTCCTCTTTTGAAAAGTGTCTATTTAGGAACTTTGCCCATTTTTTGATTGGATCGTTTATCTTCCTATTGTTAAGTTGTATTTGACCTTTCTTACTTAAATTTTCTTCAAAGTACTTAACACTTTACTTATTAATTTTGTTTATTTCAGATCCACCACTTCCTACCTTCCCAAGAATGTAAGCTCCATGAGTCACATTTTTTTATGTTTGGTTCGCTGATCCATCCCCAGGACCTAGAACAGTGCTTGATACATAGCAAATACTTTATGAGTATTTGATGAAACAATAAACAGGTATGCATAGAAAATTCTAAAATATGTAATAAGTGATAAAAAGCAGATTGCCAAACAACATGTAAGTAGTATCACACCATTTGTGTAAAAATAGTGTGTGTGTGTGTGTGTGTGTATGTGTGTGTTTAAAGGATAAATAGAAAACTGTTATGAAGAGGAGAGTAGGATGGGAGTAATTAAGTGCTTTATTTTTAATTAGTTAAAATTAATTTTCCCTTTGTATGCTTCTGTATCATTTGGCAATTTAAAATATGAATATTTATTAGTTATATAATAAAATAGATAATCAATGAATACTTCTTATTACTAATATTAAAGGGTAACAGTTCTGGAACAAGGTCCTGATCTTTGGTATTGGAGAGTAGTTGATATCAGATTAGTCCTCTTACAGATAAATGTTATAAACTCTGGCAAAAATATTTTTAAATGTTTTTATTGATTTTTAGAGAGAGAGGAAGGGAGAAGGAGAGAGAAAAATGTCGATGAGAGAAACAACAACCATCTGTCTCCTGCACATGCTGGTCTAGGGATCAAGCCCACAACCCGGGCATGTGCCCTGACTGGGAATAGAACTGGTGACCTCTTAGTGCATGGGATGACACTCAACCAGCTGAGCCATACCGACCAGGGCTGGCCAAAATATTTTTGTGAAATGATTTGAAGCTACTAGAGAATGCCAAAGAGCAGGCAGAAACATGAGGGAATTCGATTCTTGAAAGAAGGGAGCCATGCTGGGTGAGATCCATATTTATGTGGTTTCTCTTTGCAGAGCATGAGGCTAGCGAAGAAAGAAAGAGCTGCGCCCTAAGGAGGCATAGGACAGAGTTTGGGGCTGTCAGAGCAGCAGGAAATTAAGGAGGAAAAACCCCAAAGGAGGGAGCTACAAAAGGGGATGCACCAAATCTATATATAAATATTGCTTGAATCTTTGGCTGACCCCTAAACTACATGAATGGGGAGACTCCAAAGAGATTAGGAGAAAAATAACAGCTGTGAACATGAAAGAGCTTAGCAGAGACTAATATCTATTATAAATATGGATGCAAGAATCCTCAACAAAATATTAACAATCTGAATCCACAGCATATAAAAAGAATTATACACTTTGACCAAGTGGGAATTTTTTCCAGGAATGCAATTAAAATGTTAATTTAATACCTCCAAACCAATTAATGTGATATACCATATAAACACACACACACACACACACACACACACACACACACACACACACAACCTAAAACTACATGAGCATCTCAACAGGCACAAAAAACACACGTGACAAAATCCAACCTCTTTTCATGATAAAGTACTCAACACACTAGGAATAGAAGAGAACTTCCTCAGTATTATATGGGAACAACTCTGAAAAACCCACAGCTGATATCCAACCTAATGGTGAAAGACAGGATGTTTTCCCCTAAAATCGGAAACAAGACAATGTTCACTCTTGCTGCTTCTATCCAACATTGTACTAGAGGTTCTAGTCAGGACAGTTGAGCACAAGAAAAGAAATAAAAGGCATCAAGATTGTTAAGGAAGATGTAAACATCTCTGTCAGTAGACAACATGATGTTGTATGCAGAAAATTCTAAGGAATTCACTAAAAACCTGTTAGAACTAATAAATGGGTTAAGTAAGGGTACAGGATTCAAATCATACACAAAAATCAATTGTATTTCTATACACTAGCAATGAACTCTGGAAATGAAAAAACAATTCTATCTACAGTAGCATCAAAATGAATATAGTACTTAGATATAAATTTAATAAAATATTTGCAAGGCTTCTACACCAAAGACTACAAAACATTGTTGAAGAAAATTAAAGAAGGTCTCAATTTAAAAATCCCATTTTCATGGTTTGGAAGACAATATATTAAGATGGCAATACTCTCTAGTTGATCTAGAGATTCAATACAACCCCTGTCAAAATTTCAACCACCTCTTTTGTATAAATAGATAAAATGATCCTAAAATTCACATAGAACTGCAAGGGACCCAGAATAGCCAAGAAAAATCTTGAAAAAATAGAACAAAGTTAGAGAACTTACACTTCCTAATTTCAAAACTTCAAAGCTACAGTAATCAAGACAGTGTTGTTCTGATATAAGGAGTGCCATATAGACAAATGGAATAGAATTGGAAAGTCTATGGTAGATTGATTTTTGACAAGGATGCCAAGATCATTCAACAGGGGGAAAAACAGTCTTTTCAACAAATGGTGGCCGGACAACTGATTCTCCACATGCAAAAGAATGAATTTAGACCCCTCCTCACATCCTATACAAAAATTAACTCAAAATGGATCTAACTCTTGAAAGAAAATATAGGAGGTAAATTTTCATAACCATGGATTAGGCAATGGTTTCTTTTTTAAAAAAAGTATATTTTATTGATTTTTTTTACAGAGAGGAAGGGAGAGGGATAGAGAGTTAGAAACATCAATGAGAGAGAAGCATCAATCGACTGCCTCCTGCACACCCCCTACTGATGTGCCCGCAACCAAGGCACATGACCTTGACCGGAATTGAACCTGGGACCCTTCAGTCCGCAGGCGGACGCTCTATCCAGTGAGCCAAACCAGCCAGGGCTAGGCAATGGTTTCTTAAATATTACACCCAAATCACAAGCAACCAAAGGAAAAAAAAAACAGGTAAATTGGACTTCATCAAAATTAAAACCTTTTGTGCATCAAAGGACATTATCAAGAAAATGAAAAGACAAACAACAGAATGGGAGAAAATCTTTATGAATCACATCTGACCAAGGACTTGTGCCTAGAATATATAAAGAACTCTGACAACTCAATGATAAAAAGGACAAATAACCCAGTTTTTTAAATATTTTTTATATTTTATTGATTTTTTACAGAGAGGAAGGGAGAGGGATAGAGAGTTAGAAACATCGATGAGAGAGAAACATTGATCAGCTGCCTCCTGCACGCTCCCTACTGGGGATGTGCCCGCAACCAAGGTACATGCCCTTGACCAGAATTGAACCCGGGACCCTTCAGTCCGCAGGCCGACGCTCTATCCACTGAGCCAAACCGGTTAGGGCTCAGTTTTAAAATTAGGTTATTGTTAACCCAAAATAATCAAAAAGACCTGAATAAATACTTCTCTGAAGAAGATCTATAAATGGCCAAAAGCACATGAAAAAATGTTTGATATCATAGTCATCAGGGAAACGCAAATCAAGACCACAATGAGGTACCATGGTACACCCACTAGGTTGGTTATAATAATAATGATTTTAACAGGATAATAACAAATGCTGCAGCTGTGGGGAAACTGGAACCCTCCTGCAATGTTGGTGGGAAGGTAAAATGGCGCTGCTGCTGTAGAAAACAGTTTGGTCGTTCATTAAAACGTTAAACACAGAGTTACAATAGGACCCAGCAATTCCACTCCTAAGTATATATTCAAGAGAAATGAAAACATATGTCCACATGAAAATGTGTACATGAATAGCTGCATTATTCATAATACAACCCAAAATGGAAACAACCCAAATGTTCATCAACTAATGAACAGATAAACAAACTGGCAGATCCACACAATAAAATAGTGTTTGGGCATGAAAAGGAATGAAGTGCTGATTCATGTTACAACATGAATGAGCCTTGAAAAGTAATAATTATGTGAAAGGAGCCAGCCACAAAGTCAAATATTTTATGATTTCATTGATATGAAATGTCCCAAACTTGCCGGCAAATTCATAGAGACTGAGAATAGATTAGTTTCCCAGAGAGAAGGGGAGAATAAGAAGTGACTGCTGCCCTGGCTGGGTGGCTCAGTTGGTTGGAGTGTCGTCCCGTGACATCAAAATGTTGTGGGTTCAATTCCTGATCCCAGCACTTACCTAGGTTCGACCCTCGGTCAGGGCATGTACGGGAGGCAACCAATCGATGTTTCTCACTCACATCGATGTTACTCTCTCTCTCTCTCTCTCTCTCTCTCTCTCTCTCTCTCTCTCTCAAAATCAATAAAATCATATCCTTGGATGAGGATTAAAAAAGAAAAATAAGTGACTACTAATGACTATGGGATTTCTTTTTAAAGTGATGAAAATATTCTGGAATTAGATAGTGATAGTAGTTGCACAGCTTTGCAAATATACTTAAAACCCCCCTAACTATACACTTTAAAATGGTGAATTTTATGGTATGTAAATTCCATCTCAATTAAAAATGAGCAGAATGGACAAAACAGAATCAAAGATTAGGGAACTTGATTCACATAATCTAAACTGAAGCAGAGAGATTTAAAAAGCTTGAAAAGAAAGAAAACAGCTTATTAGTAACATGTGAGATAGAATCAAGGGGTAGCACCCATGTAATTGGTGTCCCATAAGAAGAAGAGAAATAGAATGGAGCAGAAAACATGTTTGAATTCTATTTGGAGAAGTTTTGCCTGAATATACTCCAGATTTTATTAGAAATACATAGCAAATCCAGATCCAGGAAGCTCAGATAAATACAAAAAAAATCACACCTGTGCACATCATAGTAAAACTGTTGAAAATCAAATATAACAAAGAAAAATCTTAAAAGCTATCAGAGAAAAAGACACATTATATACAGGAGAACAATGATGAAAATGTCGGCTGACTCCTCATCAGAAAAAGCAGAGCCCAGAAGACAATGGAATGACATCTGTAAGTGTTGGCGGGGGGGGGGGGGGGGGTGCGCTGGGCAGGGAAGATTGTTAACCTCAAATTCTATATTGAGGGAAATAAGGACATTTTTAGGTAAGCAAAAGCTGAAAGTATTCATTGTTCACAAACTACACAAGAACTACCAAAGGAAGTTCTTCAGGTGGAAGGGAAGTGTTATCAGATGGATCTATGGAAGGAATAAAGAGTACTGGAAAGGATATACAGTATATACATTTAAATGTAAAATGACTATTTTTATTTAAAAAATATTTTAAAGTCAATTGTTAACAGTAATAATATATTGTGGTGTTTATAATATGCAGAGGTAAAACATATGGCATCAATAGCATAAAAGATAGGATAGGGTATAAATGTAATTAAATCATGTATATTATCCTATATAATAAAAGCCTAATGTGCTAAGTGTCCAGTTGTCCGTTTAACCAATCAAAGTGTAATATGCTAATCATATGCTAAGGCCACTCAACTGCTCGCTATGACATGCACTGACCACCAGGGGGCAGATGCTCAAACTGGTAGGTTAGCTTGCTGCTGGGGTCCTGCTGATCAGGACTGAGCGAGACGGGCCAGACATGCCCTGGAGCCCTCCTGCGGTCCCTTCCCAGCTGGCCAACCTCCCGCGTCCTTCCCCAGCCCTGATTGTGCACCGGTGGGGTTCCTCAGCCTGGCCTGCACCCTCTCACAATCCGGGACCTCTCGGGGGATGTCGGAGAGCCGGTTTTGGCCTGATCCTGCAGGCCAGGCCGAGGGACTCCCACTGGTGCATGAATTCATGCACCGGGCCTCTAGTCTTATATATAATGTGGTATAACATACATTCAGCAAAGGTTATGGTAAGTTATAGATGAATATTTTAATTCCTAGAGAAACCACTAAATAAAAATATAAAGAGGTATAGGTAAAAAGCCTATAGAATCCAAAGAAGATATATAAATGGCCAATAAGCACATGGAGCGATCTCAACATCATTCAGCATCAGGGAAATGCAAATCAAAACCACATTGAGATATCATTTCACACTCACTGGGATTGCTATCATTGAAAAGACAGATAATAAATATTGGCAAGGATAAGGGAAATCAGAATCCTTATACATTGCTGGTGGAATGTAAAATGGGTCACTTTGAAAAACAATCTGGCAGTTCACCAAAAGTTTAAACACAGAATTACCATATGACCTAACACTTAAACTCCTAGATATATACCCAAGAGAAATGAAAACATATGTTCACACAAAACTTACCCACAAAAGTCTATAGCATATCATTCACTGTAGCCAAAAGATTGAGACAATTTGGTGTCAATCAACAAATGAACAAATAAAATTTGGTATATTCATACAATGGAATATTATCTGACAATAAAAAATGAAGTACTGATGCACGCTACAATGTGGATGAACCTTGAGAATATTATGCTAAATGAAAGAAGCAGCACACAAAAGGCCACATATTCTATGACTCCGTTTATATGAAACTAGAGTTCCAATGCACGAAATTTGTGCAAGGGTAGGCCTTCCTTCCCCCGGCTGCCAGCACCAGTTCCCTCTGGCGCGCGGGACCCGGGCTTCCCTCGCAGCCCCAGCTTCGTCAGGAAGGTTGTCCGGAAGGTTGTCCGGAAGGTTGTCCGGGAGGACGTCTGGTCTAATTACATATTATGCTTTTATGTATCTAGATGTCCAGAAGAGGCAATTCTATAGACACAGAAGGTAGATCAGTGGTTGACTAGGGTTGGGAGAGGGCTGGTAGCAGAGGGAAAAGGAATTAAAGGGTATGAGGTGCTTTGAAGGAGTGATGAAAATGTTCTAAAATTGACTGTGGTGATGGTTGCACAACTCTTTGAATATACAAAAAACCATTGACTTGTATACTTTAAATAGGTGAATTGCACGGCATGTGAATTACATATCAATAAAACTGTATTTTTAAAATACCAGTGCAGAAGATGAAAATGAAATACTAAAAATACTTGATGAATCCAAAAGAAGTCAGAAAAAGAACAAGGGGAAAAGAACATAGGGAATAAATGGCAAACAAATAACAGGACAGTCAACTAAAACCCAACCCTATCTGTAATTATATTAACTGCAAATGGACTAAATATCTTGATTAGAATGTGTAAACAGACAAACTTTATTTTTAAAAAAGGAGGAACCTTTAATTCTTCTTAAACTTTTTTCTGAGATGCAACTAACTTTTAAATAGCGTGATCCTTGCAGATCTTGCTTTTATGATGTGCTATGTAGGTCTGCAGAAGTGCTCATGCTAAGGCTAAATATTCCCCACTCTGAGTCATTCTATGCATTGCCTGAATGCTCTGTCCAATGCCTGGTAAATTTAGAATTTTCCAGTCTGGCTTTGTGTGAGGGCCAGGCATTGTTCCTTCTAATACTTTTGGATGGTTATTTTTCCAGTCTCAGAAAGTTTCTTCGCACACATCTGTTGACTAGTACTCTGCTGAACACTGGAGTGGGATCCTCTGTAAACCCCCAGGATCCTCTCTGTCTGCAGCTCTCCACTCTCTTTCACTCTCTCCTAAAAACTCTAAATGCCTCATCTCCAGACTCTCAGTTCCATCTTCTCAACTCAGGGCATCTCTGAGTTCTGTCAAAGTTCCTCTACTTATGCCATGTCCTAGAAACTCTCTGAAGACAGTAAGTTTGGGTAATCATAGGGCTTACCTCATTTGTTTCCCATCTCTTAGGGGTCTCTGTTTTCCTTCCTCCCTCCCGCCCGCCCTCCCTCCCTCCCTCCCTCCCTCCCTCCCTTCCTTCCTTCCTTCCTTCCTTCCTTCCTTCCTTCCTTCCTTCCCCTGATGTCCAGTGTCTTTAAAACTTCTGTTTCATGAATTGTGTCTGTTTTTGTTTTTTTAGGTAAATCTGGTCCCTGTTATTCTATCTTGGCTAGAAGTGTAAGAAAGCCAAGATATTAATATTAATATTAATATTAGAAAAAATAGACTTAAAGATAAGGTGTATTATTAGAGCTAAAGATGTCATTTCTTAGTGATACAAGGATCAACTATTCAAGAGAGGGTGCTGAAATCACCAATGATTGTGAATTTGACTAGTTCGCCCAATAACCTGCCCATTTTTGCTTTATGTATTTCGAAGCTCTGTTATAAAGTTCTATTATGGACTGCATATTTGTGTCCTCCCCCAAATGTATATGTTGAGGACAACCCCCAAAATGATGGTATTTGGAGGTAGGGCCTTTGGGAGGTAACTAGGTTAAAATGAGACCCTGAGGGTGGGCCCCATGATGGGATTAGTGTCCGTATAAGAAGAGGAAGAGACCAGAACTCTTTCTCTCCCCACCATGTTAGGATACAGCAAGAAGACGGCCGGTCTGCAAGCTGGGAGAGGGCTATTCCTCTGAACGGAATCTGCTGGCACTTTGATATCAGGCTCCTCAGCCTGCAGACTGTGAGAAATAAACATCTGTTGTTTAAACCACCCCGTCTGTGCTATTTGTTATGGCAGCCTGCTGACTGATGCAGGTGTATATACTAGGACATATTTTAAATTGTTATATCTTCTCAGCAATCGATAAAACAAGTACACTTAAAATAGTAAGGACACAATAAATTTGAACAACATTATCAACCAATTTGACCTAATTGACACTCATAGAACGCTGATTCAACAACTTCAGAATACACTTTTTTTTAAGTGCACAAGGGGCATTTACCAAGGTAGACCATATACTGGGCAATAAGACAAGCCTCAGTAAATTTCAAAGGACTGAAACCATACAGAGTATGTTCTCTGAATACCATTGTATTAAAATAGGAACAAACAAACATAAATTTAAAAAATCAGAAAATCCCCAAATATTTGGATATTAAAAAACACATTTTTAACCTGAAGGCAATAAGAAATTACAAGGTATGAGAAAGATGGCAGTGTAGGTAAACACCTGTTCTCAATGCCTCCCACAACCACATCTAAATTACAACTAAAATACAGAACAACCGTCACCCAGAACCGCCGGAAAGTTGGTTGAATGGAAGTCCTACAAGTAGAGAAGTAAAGACGAAAGCACAGAGACCGGTAGGAGGTGCAGAGGTGCAGAATGGCTGGACCGGCACCCAGGTGCACCGCTTTTTTAATCAGGAGAGAGATTGTCTCTGCAGAGGCCACCTGGAGGAACAAGGGATCCCAGCCCCACATCAGACCCCCAGCCCAGGGACCCAGATTTGGGAAAAGAAGTCCCCATAACTAACGGCTATAAAAACCAGTGCGGATTGGATCTCAGTGACACAGAGGCTGCTGGAGAGCCAGCTGTTCCTCTTAAAAAGCCAGCATCATGAACTGAACTTACAAGGTCCTGCTTCCTCTGAGCTCCAGCATCAGTGCGAGGCTCTGGGGGACACATTTGCCTGGCATTGGAGCAGGAACTTGGGGGCGGCTTTCTCCCAGACAGAGTTACTCACAGCGTTCATTGTTCCTATGCTGGGACTTCCCCGGTTGCAGGGCTGACTGGCAGCCATTTCTGTTTGCTCCATCTGCCTGATGATTCCCTAAGACCCCGCCTCCTCCAATTTACAAACCCACCCAAGCTGCCTGCAGTGGCTTTTGCATATGAATGGCTTGTCCTTGAAAATCTCAAACAAGCTGCAGCTGGGTCAGAGAGCCCCAAACCTATCAATAACAGGCCAAGACCTGGCACCAGCACCAGCCTACCTTGCTTCACAGCTGGGCCTCATCTGCTCACTTCCAAACCGATACAAAGAGGAGGAATCTGCAGACCTCTCTGTAGCTCCTGCTGGGTGGACCCAGTCAGTGGCTGACTTTGCACCTCCCTGGAGACCTAAGAGCCAGTGTACCCAGTGGTCAGTGTCAAGATTACAACTCTACACATCCATAAGCGACACACGCAAGGAGCAGACTCAGTGAGCACCAAAGCACCACTGAAGCAAGTCCTGCTCTATAGGGGTGTCTCCTGCATAGCAGCTCTCCCACTATAGTCGCAGCTGGTTCTCATAGCAAATTGGCCTGGAAGTCAATTACTCCCAGTGATACCAATAGCAATCAAGTCTCAACTACAACAAGACTGCTCACAGCCCACAAAGGGATGCACCTAGAGTTCCCAGCTCAGGTGACTGGGGAGGCTGAGACACTGGGCCCTGTAGGATACCTACTACACAAGGCCACTCTACCAACTCAAGGAGACATAGCAGCTCTACCCAATACATAGAAACAAACACAGGGAAGCAGCCAAAATGTGGAGACAAAGAAACATGTCACAAATGAAAGAAATGGAAGAAAGCAAACTACTGGATATAGAGTTCAAAGCCACAGTTATAAGGGTACTCAAGAATTTATAGAAACCTCCAAGGGACTTAGTAAGACTTTTAAGGATCTTAGTGAGAATGCTAAACACATGAAAAAGGACCAGTCAGAAATTAAGTATACACTGATTGAAATAAAGAATGATATACAGGGATTCAATAGTAGAGTAAGGATTCTGAGACTCAAATCAACAATTTGAAATATGAGGAAGCAAAGAACACCCAACCAGAAGAGCAAAAAGAAATAAGAATCCAAAAAGATGAAGATAATGTAAGGAGCCTCTGGGACAACTTTGAGCATACCAGCATCCGAATTATGGGGGTGCCAGAAGAAGAGAGAGAGCAAGATATTGAAAACCTATTTAAAGAAATAATGACAGAAAACTTTGCATACCCAGTGAAAGAAATAGACTTACAAGTCCAAGAAGCACAGAGAGTCTCAAGCAAGAGGAACCCAAAGAGGACCACACTGAGACACATCATAATTAAAATGCCAAGGGCTAAAGACAAAGAGAGAATCTTAAAAGCAACAAGAGAAAAGCAGTTAGTTACCTACAAGGGAATGCCCATATGACTGTCAGATGATTTCTCAACAGAAATTATGCAGGCCAGAAGAGAGTGGCAAGAAATATTCAAAGTGATGAATAGCAAGGACCTACAACCAAGATTACTCTACCCAGCAAAACTATCATTTAGAATTGAAGGGCAGATAAAGAGCTTCACAGACAAAAAAAAGCTAAAGTAGTTCACCACCTATTCTTTAAGAAGAGGAAGAAGAAGAAAAAGAAGATAAAAAATATGAACAACAAAATGGCAACAAATACATACCTATCAACAATTAGAATCTAAAAATCAAAATAAATGAATAAGAAATCTAATGGGACCACACCAAGACACATCATAATTAAAATGCCAAGAGCAAAAGACAAAGAGAGAATCTTAAAAGCAGCAAGAGAAAGAAACTCAGTTACCTACAAGGGAATACCCATACGACTGTCAGCTGATTTCTCAACAGAAACTTTGCAGGCCAGAAGGGAATGGCAAGAAATATTCAAAGTGATGAATAGCAAGAACCTACAACCAAGATTACTTTATCCAGCAAAGCTATCATTCAGAACTGAAGGTCAGATAAAGAGCTTCACAGATAAGAAAAAGCTAAAGGAGTTCATCACCGCCAAACCAGTATTATATGAAATGCTGAAAGGTATCCTTTAAGAAGAGGAAGAAGAAAAAGGTAAAGATACAAATTATGAACAACAAACATGCATCTATCAACAAGTGAATCTAAGAATCGGGTGAATAAATAATCTGGTGATCATAATGGAATCAGGGACATAGAAAGGGAATGGACTGACTATTCTTGGGGGGGAAAGGGGTGTGGGAGATGTGGGAAGAGACTGGACAAAAATCGTGCACCTATGGATGAGGACAGTGGGTGGGGAGTGAGGGCGGAGGGTGGGGCAGGAACTGGGAGGAGGGGAGTTATGGGGGGAAAAAAGAGGAACAAATGTAAAAATCTGAACAATAAAGATTTAATTAAAAAAAAGAAAGAAATGAAAGTAGTGGTTACCTCTGGCAGGAAAGGTGGGAGGAGGAAGGGTGGGAGGAAATTGGATCAGGACACCAAGGAATGCTCTGTGTAATGAAAATGTTTAATATTTTGATCATGATGGTTACTTGGATATATATTCTTGTCAAAACATTAAAATATGCCCTGGCCGGTTGGCTCAGTTGGTTGGAGTATCCCCCTGTACACCGAAAGGTTGCAGGTTCGATTCCCAGTTAAGTGCACATACCTAGGTTGTAAGTTCCATCCCAGGTTGGGGCACGATGGGAGACAACCTATTGATCTCTCTCTCTCTCTCTCTCTCTCTCCCTCCCCCTCTTTCTAAAATTAATAAACATATCTTTGAGTGAGGATAAAAAAATAAAAAAACACATTTTATTGTACATAAATTTTACCTTAATAGAAGAACCAGGAGGTCTTTTTCCCCTCCATGAGTTGTATTCACTGATTAAGATTAAAAAAGCATTAAGAATATATGTTTCACTCCCCTCTCCATAGCTTTCCTTTTAAGTAGAATTGATATTTTCAATAAGGAGCTTTGTTTTAGAAGTCTTCTTTGATATTTTTAGCTTGATTGAAAGCTAATCAAATAAAAACCAGTGTTTACAGAGCTTCAGAAATTATTGTTTCCTTGGGATTGTGCTTCCCAAGTAACAGTTTAACGCGATTGAAAATATAAATTTATGTTGTGAAAACTGCAACAGATGCTCTGATGTTTGTCTGTCTGTAAGTGAATAGGCCTGAGCAGCGTATTATCTCCACTTACGTGAACACTCATGAAAAACATAGGGTAGAACATTTTGCATCACGTTCTGTTTTCCGTCCACCGATGCGAATTTGGCTGATAGTAAATTAACTTGGTCTTTAAACTGATTTTAAATTATATCCCAGTATGATTTTTAGTTTTGAGAATCCAAAGTTAAGAATACTTCCTTCTGTCCTAGCTGTTTGGCTCAGCGGATAGTGTTGGCCTGCGGACTGAAGGGCCCCAGGTTCAATTCCAGTCAAGGGTACATGCCTTGGTTGCAGACTTCTCCCTGATTGGGTTGTGTGCAGGAGGCAACCAATCAATGTGTTTCTCTCACATCAATGTTTCTCTCCATCTTCCCCTCGCTCTTCCACTCTCCCTAGGAATCAATGAGAAAGTATCCTTGGGTGAGGATTAACCAAAAAAAAAAGAAAGAAAGAAAGAAAAGAAAAAGAATTCTTCCCTCTTTCAAATTTATGATGTTTAATGCAAAATGCTGTTGGCCTGTTTTTGCTTCATCTATATGTCAGAAAACCTAGTTCCCTTTGGCCTCTGATCAGGTGATAAAATTGGATTGTTAGAAAAGGACTTCATTATATGGATTCTGAGAGATTTTTTTGTTTCTTTTGTTAATCCTCACCTGAGGATGTTTTTCTTTTTTTAAAAAAATATATTTTTTTATTGATTTCAGAGAGGAAGGGAGAGGGAGAGAGATATAGAAACATCAATGATGAGAGAGAATCATCAATCCGCCGCCTCCTGCACACCCCACACTGGGGATAGAGCCTACAACCTGGGCATGTGCCCTTGGTCGGTACCAAACCTGGGACCCTGCAGTCTGCAGGCCGATGCTCTATCCACTGAGCAAAACCAGCTAGGGCAGTGGCTCTCAACCTTCCTAATGCCGTGACCCTTTAATACAGTTCATCATGTTGTGGTGACCCCCAACCATAAAATTATTTTCATTGCTACTTTATAACTGTAATTTTGCTACTGTTATTAATCGTAAGGTAAATATCTGATATGAAGGATATATTTTCATTGTTACAAATTGAACATAATTAAAGCATAGTGATTAATCACAAAAACAATATGTAATTATATATGTGTTTTCCGATGGTCTTAGGTGACCCCTGTGAAAGGGTCGTTCGACCCCCAAAGGGGTCGTGACCCACAGGTTGAGAACCGCTGAACTAGGGCCTGACGATATTTTTCCATTGATTTTTAGAGAGAGTGGAAGGGAGGGGGAGAGATAGAGAAAGAGAAACATTGATGTGAGACACATCGATTGATTGCCTCCTAGAAGCTCTGGGACCAAGGCCAGGGATAGAGCCTGCAACCCAGCTACATGCCCTTGACCAGAATCGAACCTGGGACCTTTCAGTATGAGGAGTCACGCTTTATCCACTGAGCCAAACCGGCTAGGGTGATTTTTTATTTATTCATAAAGCAATGCACAGGAGTAAGAAGCCCAGTGCCACTAAAGTAGGCAATAGTATTATAATTTTTATTTTAGGGATATTTCCCTTAAAAGTAGGTTTCTATGACTCTTTTAGATATCCAGCTGGTAATGAGAAACAGAAAATAGGGAGAAATGTTTTAAAAGTTGATTTAAAGATACCACTTCTGCCCTGGCCAGGTAGCTCAGTTGGTTAGTGTCCTACCCATATGCCAAGGCTGTGGGTTCCATCTCTGGTCAGGGCACATACAAGAATCAACCAATGAATGCATAAATAAGTGGAACAACAAATTGATATCTCTCTCTCTCTCTCTCTCTCCCTCTCACCCTCCCTGCCTCCCTCCATCCCTTTCCCCTTTCTCTCTAAAGTAAATAAAATAAAATAAAATAAAATAAAATAAAATAAAATAAAAAGGTACTACTTTTGAGGGGGAAGTTAAAATGATGGCAGAGGTTTTAGACCTCTGCTTTACACTATATATAAAAATAAATTCCAGATGGGTAAAAATGTAAATAGTTTCTTTCCAGAATAGCTGTCTGGAGAAAACTTCCTAGTGCAGAGCATTTAAAATGCTGGATGAAATACAAAAAGCATCTTTTTTTTTTAAAGGCATGGCAATGCTGTCAGAAAAGAAAGGGAAATTATCAAAAATAAGAAGAAAGTTCCACTCCAGAAAAATTCTAACTGGAGCTGCTGTGTGCGTGGGGACATCAGTCCATTTCTGGTAGGCTTAGCCAAATGCAGAGAACAGTAGCTTAAGCTTGAGGCCTAAGGGCAAGGAGTTTGCATTGGGAACTTCCAGAGAAAGCTGGGATTCCCTGTGGATGAAGTAGAAAAGCAATTGAACTGGAAATATACCACCAACAGAGAAAGACAATGAGGATACTCGTCTCCAAACCTGGGCCTGTGGTCGCTTGAAAGTGATGACACATAACTGCGTGTTAAAAAAAAAAAAAAAAAAATTCTCGCCCTGGCTGGGTGGCTCAGTTAGTTGGAGCATCATCCTGTACACTGAAAGGTGTGGGTTCCATTCCTAGTCAAGGCACATACCTAGGTTGTGGGTTTGATCCCCAGTTGGGGCATGGACAAAAGGCAACTGATAGATGTTTCTCCCTCTCCCTCTCTTCCTTCCTCTCTAAAAATCAATGAAAACATATCCTCAAGAAAAAAAAATCTTAAGCCTAAAACTTGGTTAAAGTACTTCTGGGTTTGTAGTGCCCCCAACTGCCTAGCAAACATGAAGGATTGTTTTTCAAGGATGAACACATTTTCCCCTAGGCCTCAGTTCCCACACATATACGTCCAAAGCACTTGAGTCTTCTCTCTCTCTCTCTCTCTCTCTCTCTCTCTCTCTCTCTCTTCTTCCTTAAACATAGGAGGTAATAAAACATGATGTATGTAAATCAGCAGAAAGGATACACAGCAGAATCAGGCCCATACATATGATAGTTACCAGAATTATCAGATACAGGATACAAAATATACATTTAATATCTACACTAATAAAAGAGAAAGGTTCAAATTGACTGTACCTTTGTGATGCCCACCAGCCAATCAGGAGTGAGTATGCAAATTAACCCAACAAAGATGGCAGGTTAATTTGTATACGTGGGCGCCAAGCAGCCTGGGTCCCGGGGATGGGTGTCCTCAGGACCCAGGCCACTCTGAGCCTATAGGCCTGTGAATAGGTCTGGAACAGCCGGGGTCCCAGAAAGACCCCCGGCCACTTCGGGCCTATGCACACAGGCACCAAGCAGCCGGGGGCAGGGCAGGAATGCCCTCTGTGTCACCGTGGCGGGCCTGTGGACAGTGCACACATGTGGAGTGGCCCGGGGGCAGGGTGTGACAGTGAAAAAACCAAGAGTGTGGGGAGCACCAGGAATGCTGGGAATCGTAGTTCTGGTGGCAGACTCATTGTGGGATCTCCTAGACCAGTGGTCAGCAAACTCATTAGTCAACAGTGCCAAATATCAACAGTACAATGATTGAAATTTCTTTTTTTTTTTAAATATATTTTATTGATTTTTACAAAGAGGAAGGGAGAGGGACAGAGAGTTAGAAACATCGATGAGAGAGAAACATCAACCAGCTGCCTCCTGCACACTCCCTACTGGGGATGTGCCCGCAACCAAGGCACATGCCCTTGACCGGAATCGAACCTGGGACCTTTCAGTCTGCAGGCCAACGCTCCATCCACTGAGCCAAACCGACTTGGCTGAAATTTCTTTTGAGAGCCAAATTTTTTAAACTTAAACTATATAGGTAGGTACATTGTTATTAATTTAATTAGGGTACTCCTAAGGCTTGGAAGAGCCACACTCAAGGGGCCAAAGAGCTGCATGTGGCTTGCGAGCCACAGTTTGCCAACCATGGTCCTAGACACTAGAGCAAAGTGAGCCTGGAGCAAGTTATTGTTGCAGGTGGGGGATGGAGGGAGAGCAAAGGTGAGAGACATAAGTAAAGTCAGAGTGTCTAGGAAAAATTAAAAGGAAGATATCCTGCAACTTCTAAGAAATCTCCACCAATGGAGCAAAGAAAAAAAAAACACTTCTACTATTCTGTGAACACAAAACCAAACTGAGCTGGGGTCTCAGACAATTCACTCACATGATTGCAAAGACAGACAGAAACTCCCAGATTGGAGAGGGTGCAAGTCGGGCTGAGGGTCCCACCCCCCATGCACGAATCTTCGTGCACCAGGCCCCTAGTGTTTAAATAAATACAAAAGACATCAAAAACTTGACATGGGAGTAACAGACCTTCAAGAGGAATTAGGCAGAGTTGAAAAAGAAGCAAACAGAACTTCTGGGAATTAAAAATAAAGTAGAAAAATAGAAGGCTTAATGGGTAGATTGTACACAGGTGGAAGGAGAAGATAAATCTAGGAAATTACCCAGACTGCATTAAGAAGAGACAAATATAGTGGAAATGTGAAAGATTAAGAGGGACAGAGGAGCAATTGAGAAGATCTAACATAAACCTTATTAGGAGTTCTAGAAAGAATGGGAGCTGCAATATTCAGAGATGGTGGCGAGAATTTCTAAAACAGATCAGAGAAGCTAATGATCAGTATGAGATTCAGAAAGACAAATAATTCCCAAACAGGATTAATAAAAATAATATCTATACTAATAAAAGGGTAATATGCTAATTAGACCAGACATCTTCCAGACGACCTTCTGGATGTCCTTCCAGATAAAGTCATGCTGGCAGGGCCGAGGCAGAGGTGGATAGGGGCGATCAGGCCTGCAGGGGAGAGCAGTTAGGGGGATCAGGCCTGCAGGCAGGTGAGCGGTTAGGAGCCAGTGGTCCTGGATTGTGAGAGGGATGTCCCTGATTGGAGAGGGTGCAGGCATGGCTGAGGGACCCCTCCCCCCCGTGCATAAATTTTGTGCACTGGGCCTCTAGTCCTATATAATAAAACCCTAATATGCAAATCAACCAAATGGCTGAACGACTGGTCGCTATGATGCACACTGACCACCAGGGGGCAGATGCTTAATGCAGGAGCTGCCCCCTGGTGGTCAGTGCACTCCCACAGGGCGAGCACCACTCAGCCAGAAGCCGGGCTCATGGCTGGCGAGTGCAGCGGTGATGGTGGGAGCCTCTCCCATCTCTGAGGCAGCACTAAGGAGTGGGACTAAGCCAGCAGGTGGACATCCCTTGAGGGGTCCCAAACTTCGAGAGGGCACAGGCCAGGCTGAGGCACTCCCCCCGCCCACCCCAGTGCATGAATGTCGTGCACTAGGCCTCTATTATGTATATGAAAGATTTAAAAAGAAATCATGACAAGGGGATAAGATTTAGACTAAAAGCTGTCTTTTCAGCAGCCACAATGGAAATTAAAAAATGGGAGAATATTATCTGCAAAGTGCTGGGAGAAAGTGACTGTTGTTTAATTATATGCTTAGCAAAATTTTCTTTCAAAAGTAAGGGCAAAATAAAGGCATTTCTGGACAAACAAAAACAAAGTAATTTCAAGTGACTAAAAATGCTGCCAAAGGTTAAGCACATGAAATACTCATTTTCAATAGTCATTAGGGACATAAATTAAAGCCACAATGACAGCACTACACACCCCCTGGAAGGGCTAAAATGTGAAAAGACTGACCAACCACATCAAGTGTTAGTGAGAAAGCGGATCAAATGAAGCTCTCATACACTGCTGATGGAAAATGCCCAACCTCCTCAAAGAACAGCTTGGCAGTTTTATAAAAAGTTAAACACACACCAACCATATAATCCAGCCATTCCACTCTTTGATATTTACATAAGAGAAAGGCAAATATATGTCCATACAAAGACTTGTACTACTGTTTACAGAAGCTTTGTTTGCAATAGCAAAAAACTGCAAACAATCCAAAGTCCATAAAGAGGTGAACAAATAAATGAACGATGGATAGCCATACAATGGAACACTATTTAGCAATGAAAAAGGATGAGCTGTTGCCACACACAGGACGGATGCACACAACATGATTCTGGGGGGAAAAACAGACCTAAGAGAATACACAATATCATTCCTTTTATAGAAAATCCTAGACTATGCAAAAAGATGTTTAGTGACGGGAAAACAGACCAGTGGTTGCTAAGGATGGGGCAGGAGCAGGGAGGGGCTGGAGGAAGTGATCATCAATGAACATAAGGAAACATTTTTAGGGCTTTAAATAAAGTGTATGATTTGATACATTCTGATATCACCATCACCACAATCAAGACCATCTGATCCACACTAAAAGTTAAGAGAGTGTCAGGCTGAAGGAAAATGGTCCAGAGTGGAAACATAGCATTGCAGGAAGGAATGTAAAACACTAGAAAGGGCGAAAAAAACACACAGAAACATATATGTGTGTGTGTGCGTGTTTAAATAAACAGTGATTGTTTATTTAAATTGCTCCTCCATCCCTCTTTATTTCTATCAGAAATAAAACAAGTGACAAAACATTGCACCAAAAGTGGGGAGGAGGAGTTTTGGTAAGTAACAAAAGTACTAATTTAAGGTAGACTTTACTCAGCCAAGGAGCCAATTTTTTTATTTTATTTTGTTTTATTTTTTAAAGCAGAATTTATTGTTTTTCTGATAGAAAAACAAATGAATGCATACTTGAGAATTATAAAAGTACACACAAGGACAAAGATGAATAATAAATGTTCTAACAATGAAAAACACTTAGTGTTGGAATCATATTTTTAAAATACACTTCTTAATTTAAAATACTTTTAGGTTTACATAAAAGTTGAGAAGATAGTACAGAGAGTTCCCATATACCCTTCACTCAGTCTCCTCTATTATCAACATCTTTTTAAAAAAATACATTTTATTGATTTTTTACAGAGAGGAAGGGAGAGGGATAGAGAGCTAGAAACACCAATGAGAGAGAAACATCGATCAGCTGCCTCCTGCACACCTCCTACTGGGATGTGCCCGCAACAAAGGTACATGCCCTTGACCGGAATCGAACCTGGGACCTTTCAGTCTGCAGGCTGATGCTCTCATCCACTGAGCCAAACCAGTTAGGGCTATTATCAACATCTTATGTTATTCTGGTACATTTGTCACAATTAATGAACCAATATGGACACATTATTATTAACTAGAGTTCACATTTTATTTACTTTTTTTTTTTTTTTAGTTTTGACCTAATATCCTTCTTCTGTCCAGGATTCAACCTATGATACCACATTGCCTTTATGTGTCTTTAGGCAACCCTTGCCTGTCACAGTTTCTGACTTTCCTTGTTTTTCATGACCTTGACAGTTCGGAGGAGCACTTGGTCAGTATTTTATAAAATGACCCTCAATGGAGATTTGTTGATTTTTTTCTCATGATTAGATCGGATTGTCTGTTTCAGAGTGAAAAACCCAATGGTAAAGTCTCATTTTTTTCACATACCAAAGGGCACCCACTATCAACATGACATCACTGTTGATGTTAATTAGGATCACTTGGCTAAGAGAGTGTTTATCAGATTGCTTTGCTGTAAAAGTATTCTTTTCCTCCTTTCTACACTGTGTTTTTTGGAAGGAGATAACTCTGTATGTATTTAAGGAGTGGGAATTATCTTCTATCTCCTTGGAGGTGAAATATTTATATAAATTACTTGGAATTTTTGTGCAAGGGAGATTTCTTGCTTCTCGCCAATTTATGTATTCGTTTATTTACATCAGTATGGACTCATGGGTCATTATTTTATACTTTCGGTTATAATGTAGTACCATTTTGCTTGTTATTATTTTGCTCAAATTGTTCCACCGTTGGCCGCTGAAAGCTCTTCATTTGATCCCTGTGTCCTTCTGACATCCGCTCATCTTTTTTTAGAAAGCACCTCTTCACTTTCTGGAACTATAAGATGATATAGGCTTACCTTCACTGGTTTGGCTCAGTGGATAGAGCGTCAGCCTGTGGACTGAGGAGTCCCAGGTTCGATTCCAGTCAAGGGCATGTACCTTGGTTGCAGGCACATCCCCAGTAGGGGGTATGCAAGAGGCAGCTGATCGATGTTTCTCTCTCATCGATGTTTCTAACTCTTTCTCCCTTCCCCACTGTAAAAAAAAAATCAATAAAATATATATCTTTTTACAAAAGGTGATATAGGCTCATCTTGTATATTTTTTTTACCAATTTTAGTCAGCCATCTCTCCAAGGAGTCCCAGCCTCTTTGATTTTAGAATGGTATTAGAAACCAGAGTCTGGTGCTAGGTGTGCTTCTTGCTAATGGGGTGTCACTCCTCTCAGCTGACGGAGCAAAAAATATATATACGTGTGTATACTAGCCTGTGCGGACACACATATGTATGTGTCTATATATTTATAAATATATATTTGTATATGTAACCATCTGTATCTATATCAAGCTAAACATGAGTTTATACTGATGTAAGGAGATGTATTCAATCTCTATAATAACCACTGAAAGAAATAGAAAAGAATGTGAAACTAAAAAAGGAATAGAAAAAATAAAAAATAATTCCTCCCAAAGAAGGCAAGAAAGGAGACACAAAGGAACAAAAACTTGATGAGCCGAGTAGAAAACAAAGAACAAAATGGTAGATTTATATATAAAGAAAAATAAACTGTGAGAGGGTCAGAACAAAAACAGAAGGACATTCGCCTCTCCAGAGCCACCGCCTGCCCTTTCCCACCCTGCTCTCTGCCTCAGGGCTGACCGGCATGGACTATGTCAGTGGATGCCTCCCTTCCTGGCTTCTTCTTGGGCTCAGCCAATGAAGATTCCCAGCGAGACATCTCCCTTAGAAGTCCACTTGGGTTGGCCATGTCACTCGACCAAAAACCATTACTTTCTCTCCAATGGGCCCACTCTATAGGAATTTCCTTTTGGATTCCAGAAACCACTCCCTCTCTTCATCTCTTCAGACCTAGGGGTACTAATAGTTCTGCTTTCATTAGTTCTGGATTCATGCATTATCTCTTGTGCGTCCCCTATACACTGCCCAAGCCTTAATAAATAGTCTCTTCATGACGCCCTCCTTGAGTTCTACTAATTTCAGTGTGCCATCTGTTTCCTATTTGGACTCGGACTAATGCAGTAATTGTGGAATCAGAAAATACTCTCTCAACATGGGATCCTAGAATTCAGTTGCTCATATGTTCGAGGAGCACAGTGATAACCTTGCTGGGGAGAATGTGGAAATGGGTAATCCATTGTGGCATGTGGTGGCTTCATCATTGCCCAAATTATCAATGGCGGCAGCGTGTGATGAAATGCAGGTGGAGGGTAAGGCAGTAAGAAATCAGTGGCTCTGACACTTAATTGCTATGGCAACAACAGTGGTTATAAAATAGTTGAACCAACTGGATTCTTTTTACCGCAGAGGGAACGTATACAAAGGGAAAAAGAGAAAATAAAGCTATGGAGATACAATGTAAAAGACACACGAAAAACCAGGATACCTCCACGGTGGCACTGAAGGAGTCTCGTTTTCAGTAATTGTGGCACAAATGTGGCTAAGAACCAAGCCTAGATAGAGTCTGATTGTAAGGGTTGTAGCGTCAGTGAAATGCTGAACTCTGCCAAGCCTCTAACACCCAGGCAACGTTCCTGGTGGGAACAGGGAGCTCTGAGACATGGGAAGGGGATACATGATGCCTAAATGCCAGGAGATGGGCTGAGAATTTGGACCCTTCATATTCCCCCAGACCTCTTCTGCTGGCTGAAGGAGTGTGCTCTCCTTTGCATAAAAGCCTAACAATAATTTCACTCGGGGCCGTTGCCTCATAAGCTGAGGCCACGTCTCCTCAGGCCCCATCTCCTTGCCTCCTATCACTAAAAGATCTGCTGCAGAAAAGCATGGCCTGTGCATTTAAAGAATCGCAGAACCTTGCACGGTGCAGAGTCAAGAATCGAAGGGAAATGTGTGGGGGTGGACTATAAGGATGATAGATGAGAGGTTCTCAAGTTGTGGTCCTTGGACCCATAACATCAGCATCACCTGTAAACATGTTGGAAATTCAAATTCCTGGGCCTCACCTCAGATCTATGGAATCATAAACTCTGGGAAGAAGACTCAGAAATCTATGTGTAACAAGCTCTCCGGGTGATTCTGACACACCCTGAAGTTGAGAACCACTGATATAATAGATTCATTATATTCCATGTCCTGAGTCTACGCCCACCTCTCCAGCATTATTGCTCAAGCTTGTGGTCTCCGATCAGAAGCACTGGCATCACCTAAGAGCTTGTTAGAAAATGCAGAATCTTGGGCCCTTCCCCAAACTGAACTAAATCAGATTTTATGTTTTAAAAAAATCCCCATGATCCTAGTTGGTTTGGCTCAGTGGATAGGGCGTTGGCCTGCAGACCAAAGGGTCCTGGATTGAATTCCGATCAAGGGCTTGTACCTTGGTTGCAGGCTCCTCCTCAGCCCCGGGCCCTGGTTGGGGCTCATGCAGGAGGCAACCAATCAATGTGTTTCTCTACATCGATGTTTCTCTGTCTTTCCCCCTCTCTTCCACTCTCCTTGGAAATCAATGGAAAAATATCTTCGGGTGAGAATTAACAAACAGAACAAATTCCCATGTGATTTGTATGCACATTAAAGGTTGAGAAGGCAGCCCTAGTCAGTGCGGCTTGGTTGGTTGGAGCGTGTCCCATGCACTGAAAGGTGGTAGGTTCCATTTCAGGTGAAGGCACATGTCCAGGTTGCTGGTATGATCCCCAGTCAGGGTGCATGTGGGAGGCACCCAATTAATGTTTCTCTCTCTCTCTCTCTCTCTCTCTCTCTCTCCCTTCTTCTCTCCAAAATCAATAAAAAGCATATCCTTGGGTGAGAAAAAAGAATAAAAAAAAATCCTCTTAAAAGTTTGAGAAGCCCTGCTCTACACAGTGGTTCTCAAACTCTAGCATGTATCAGAATCACCACTCTGTGAGAATGACTGTACTGTGTAGTCCTGCTCACTTCTCCCTAACCAAAGCCCTCAGGAAGGCCTAGAGGATCCCCCCACCCCCCGCGAGGCATTAAGAAGTGCTTGAAAAGCTTGTGGTGACTGTCATCTATCGACTGGAGACCACAGTTGGGGATGATGCAGAGGAACTGGGTTCCTTGATCTCAGTGGGAATACGGGATGCCAGAGTAGAAAAGTCAGAGATGAGGCAGGTCAACAATAAGCCACAGAAACAGAAGGACAGTTGGGTGCTCTGATCTGTAGGAAACTGTGGCAAAGATTTCTAGAAATGAAATAGTTGGGCAGCCTATGAAGGTGCTGATTGCCAAGCACAAATAAAAAATTCAGAGTTTCTGGGTAGAAACTGGAGGGGGTATTCGTGGCCTCTTACCCAATTCCCAGACCCAGTTGTCAGTTCGCAGACCCAGAGGTCCTCAACTGAGCACGTGTCCTGCCATGGGGCCACAGGTACTGTGCGTCTTCCCTGAACGACCTGCAGCCATTTACAGGGTAACCATGCACTGGTGAAAGGGAAAGGCGAGATCTTCCCGAGGTTAACAGATGTTGGCTCTGAATTCACTCTGTCCCTGGGGCCCTAAGGTGACACCGTGATCTGCCAGTGAGACTGGGCGCTTATGAAAGTCAGGTCACGTAAGTAAACCTAGCCAAAGTCTGTCTAATACAGTCTCCTGAGCTCATGTACCTACCCTGTAGTTTTCCTCCGTTCCCAGAATATACAGTGAAAAGAAAGATACTTGATAACTGGCAGAATTCTTATATTGATTCTCTCACCCATGAAATGAAGGCTATCATGATGAGAAGGGCAAAGGGAAAGCTCCTGAAACAACCCCCCTCACTCCCAGCCCCACCACACCAAGCAAGTAAGTCAAGAGCAGTAATACTTCAATCATGGGGAAAATTACAGAGATTAGTGCTACCATCGAAAACTTGAGATATGCAAGGGTGGTGATTCCCAACATATCCACCTTTAACTCGCTTATCTGGCTAGTGCAGAAGCTGGATGGGGCATGGAGAAAGATAGTAAATCTTTGCAAGCTTAGTCAGGTAGTGATGCCAATCACCACTAAAGCACCAAGCTGTGGAATTTTTACTGTGGCCATTCAACACAGCCCGTGGCACCTGGCATCCAGCTTTTGACCTGGAAACCATTTTCTTTGCATGAAAACCTGAGGCAGTTTGCATTTGCACAGCAGGGCAAATAGAATGTCTTTACCATCTTGCAACAGGATAATATCAAGTCTCCTCCTCACTGTCATAATATGATGTGAGGGAAACTCGGTCAGTTTGATATCCTATAGAACATCCTAGTTCACTACATGGGTGGTGTTACAATAACTCAACCTGGTGAGTGGAAATTGTGTGGCTGCTACACAATGGGAATGGGGAGGACTTTGTTCAGGGCACCTCTGAGTCCTCTCTTGCTCTAAAGTTCTGGTCAAGGGAAATTTAACAACTCAATGTTAAGACCACTAGATGCCTTTGTAAGATATATGTGCCTGAGGCTGAGGAGCCTACCATGTAGATAAAATTTCTAGGGGTCTGAGGCATCCTTCATTTTATTTTATTTTATTTTATTTTATTTTATTTTATTTTATTTTATTTTATTTTATTTATGTTATTTTATTTTATTTTATTTTTAGAAAGACAGGAAGGGAAAGGGAGAGGGAGAGAGATATCAATGTGAGAATAAAACATCAGTCTGCTGATTGGCTGCCTCCTGCATGCTCCCTACTGGCCATGTGCCCTGACTGGGAATCGAACTGGCAACCTTTGGTGCATAGGCTGTTGCCCAATGAACTAACTGAGCCACACCAGCCAGGGCTGGGGCATCCTTCTGAAGTGAGAGACAAGTTTCTGCCTTTAGAGTTTCCCACCATGAAGAAACAAACAAACTGGGGTTGGAGGGAAGGCATCTTGAACCCCTCCATCTCGGAGGGAGCCAAGCTTTGTTCTCATAGGATAAATACATAATCAATTATTTGTCTTTTCTGCTTGAAGTGCTTCTTTCAGCATCATTTTTAAACTTACAGAATGCCTTATCCTTCATCATGGTATTAAACTCAACATCACCTCTGACAACGGGACATATTCTACAGCGTAAGAAATGTGGCAGAGAGCCCTAGCTGGTTTGGCTCAATGGATAGAAATGTGGCAGAGGGTTCATCCCCGTTAAATTCGCTGGTGTGACCATGTGGCTTATTGCCCAGAATTAATTAGCTTGAGAGAATGGTGAAGTGGATTGCTAAAGGCTCAGTTACAGTGCCAGTGGGAAGACAACACCCTCCAAATAGTTCAAGCTTTAAACCTGAGGTCAATACATAGGGCATCTCCCCACAGGCCAGGATGCATGTGTCCCAGAACAAGGGCTAGCGCTAGGAGTGGCCCCTCTCCCTGTTACACCGAGTCATTCCCTAGAAGACTTTTTTGTTTCCATCCTTGAAATTTCAGGCTCGCTGGAGCTGGAGTTTCTAGTGTCCACGGTAGTAATTCTGCACCAGGAAACATGGTCATGGTTCAAAAATAAACTAGAAGCTGAGATTCACCGCGTTCATTATAGGCTTCTCATGCCACTAAACACACAAACAAACAAACAGAGACGAGGTTCTCTAGGGTGGCTGGTAACTGACCCTGATCACCCCTGGGAAATTGTGTGGCTGCTACACAATGAGAATGGGGAGGACTTTGTTCAGGGCACCTCTGAGTCCTCTCTTGCTCTAAAGTTCTGGTCAATGGAAATTTGACAACTCAATGTCAAGACCACCAAAGACTCAGATCCTGTAGGAATGAAGGTCTGAGTCAGTCCACCAGGTCAAGAAACTTATCCAGCCGAGGTGCTGCATGAGGACGAGAACTTGCATTGAGTGATGAAAGAAGACAGCTCTGATTACCAACTTAGGCCCTATTCCCAGCTACAAAACGGGGCCTTAACAGCTGTGCTACTTCTCGTCCCAGGTATTGACAAAATATCACAAATCTAGCAGCTTAAAACCACATCCATGTACTAGCTCACAGTTCTGCAGGTCAGAAGTCCAGGCACGGTGCACATGGCTGGGTTCTCTACTCAAAAGTTTCAAAAGGCTGAAATCAAGGGCTGCCTTCTCATCTGGAGTTCAGGGTCCTTTCTCAGCTCACATGGTTGTGGCAGAATTCAGTTCCCTGTGGCCATAGAATTGAGGCCTCCATCTTCCTGCTGGTTGTCGGTCACATTCCTTCCCCATCTTCAGAGCGACCAATGGAGAATTTCTCGTGCATCACATTCAAATCTCTTTCATCAGGAAGAGCCCTGGCCCTTTTAAGGGCTCACCTGATTAGGTCAGGCTCACCCAGGGTAATCTCCCTTTCAAAGCTGGGACTTTAGTTACATTTGCAAAATTCCTTCAGTACCTAGAGTGGTGTTGGATCGAATAACTGAGAGAGGGTGTGTGTACACCTGGTGGGCGGGAATTTTGGGAAGCCATCTCTGAATTCTGCCTACCACACCTCTCCTCACTTTTGCTCAATTCTTTACTGGAAGAACACCAGTGGGAGTAACCCTTTAGGTTTCAGGAGGGATGATGCCAGATCGCCTAGTGATAAAATGGTAGCCAAGGAGGCTTTGTGCATCCTGTTGATGGAAACATCCGCTTTTCACCCAGATGAAGGATGACAGTGTACCCTGAGGGAGGAGAGAGGTGAACTGTGCCAGGGATAGTCTGTTTGTCCCTCCAGAACGCGTTTCCTCCTTGCTCTCTGTAGAAAGATCTGTGCTGATTACAGCAATGGCCTCCCTTGTCCTCTGGCTCTGGTTGGTGTGTCTAGTGGGGAGGAGGAGATTAGAGAGGGGAAGGAGGGAACCGGCAGGGTATTTATTTCTCAGGCTTCCGCCCTGCAGGCTGCCTCGGGCTGCCTGTGTCCTCCAGCTGAGGGCAGCTAGCTCTACGGGACCCTCTTCTCCTGGATTTCAGTAGCCACAACCCCCGCCACCTCCCCCTCCACCCCCGCCCCCGCACTCTTTTAGGCCTAGGAGTGGCAAAAGCTCTGCTTGCTGTTCTTAGCCCTCGGTTGCGGCACTATCCTGCTTATCTCTCCTACACCCTGCCCACACCTTCGTAAATAGTCCCTTTATTAAATCTCCTGAATTATTCTAATTTGAATGTGCCTTCTGTTTTCTGTTTGGACTCTAACTGACACAAGAACCTACTAAGAGAGAGACGCAGGAGTGTGGCAGATGGAGATAGAAATATTACTCTTATTACCACCACAACGGAGACTGGACCACATGGCTGCAGTCTGCTAGGCAAGCAGGTTTGCTGATATCTCACCCCCAGGTCAGCCGGGCGAGGCTTTCCCCTGTGACACTCCTGGTCCGGAGGAACGGAGAGGATGTGTGCTTTTTCACAGGGGACGGACCATGGGGCAGAGCCGAGCATTTTGGCTCCTTCTCTTTGTTTGTTTGTTTGTTTGTTTATTTATTTATTAAAATATATTTTATTGATTTTTTTACGGAGAGGAAGGGAGAGGGATAGAGAGTTAGAAACATCGATGAGAGAGAAACATCGATCAGCTGCCTCCTGCACACCCCCCACTGGGGATGTGCCCGAAACCCAGATACATGCCCTTGACCGGAATCGGAATCGAACCCAGGACCCCCCCAGTCCGCAGGCCGACGCTCTATCCACTGAGCCAAACCGGTCAGGGCTTGGTTCCTTCTTTTTGCCAAACTTGCCAACAAGTTGAGGCGTTCTCCTTCCCTCGGGGAAGACGGAAAAGGTGGAGCAGGAGGCCAGGAGCCCTCCACACGGAAGGGCACACTCCTTCAGGAAGGCGGCATTCCAATACTTGAACAGCAAGTAATACTTGAAATAAAGTCGAAGATAAGTAAAACAGCCAAAGACTTAATCTCCAGAATTTCTCTCCAGAACACCTACAAACTTATTAATTAAAACACTAACAGTACAGTTGAGGACATTTGCTACAGATAAGTTACAAAAGAGGGAATATTAATGGCAAATAAACATCTGGAAAAATGTTCAACCTCAGTAATGATCAAGAATTTGCTTTTTGAAATGTTTTTACCCCTTCGGATTGGCAAAAATCTTAAAGGCTGATGTTATCCAGTGTTGATGAAGATGTGGGGGAGCAGCCCAGGTAGTGTGGCTCAGTGATTGAGCGCTGACCTATGAGCCAGGCGGCCACGGTTCCATTCCCCATCAGGGCCCATGCCCCAGTTGCAGGCTCCATCCCCCATGGGGGGCGTGCAGGAGGCAGGTGATCGATGATTCTCTCTCATCAATGCTGTTTCTATCTCTCTCTCCCTCTCCCTTCCTCTATGAAATCAATAAAGATACCTTAAAAAAAAAAAGATGTAGGGAAGCAGGCACTCATAGACTGTTAGTAGAAATATAAATTGACAAAGCCTTTTGAAGGGCAATATGACAGTGAGTTAGAACTTCGTACAGATTCTTTGGCCTGGCAAGTCCACTTCTAAGGATCTGTATTGGAGAAATACCCATATCTGTACACACACAAAATGGCATATATAAGGGTGCTTACTGTTTGTAATAGTGATAAATTGGAAACCATCTTGCTGTCTATCAATAGGGAACGACAAAATCTGCATAATGTGGAATAAAATGCAGTTAAAAGAATGGCCAAAGAAAGGGAGAAACACAGTAAGGTAGATTGAGTTTACATATATTTCCCCCCCCAGGAAAGACTTCCTATATAAATATATAGCTATATGGAAAAAGTAAGTTGCAAAAAGTGTATATGTAACATCATCAAAAGAATTCATAAGTGTAATAATTAAATAAGAGAAGAAGATTCCATAGTCAGGGTTACTGAGATTATTCAAAATTCCAAATGTAAAAGAAAAAAATCTAACTTTTTGAATATTCACACTTGTGCCCTTTGAGTCCACACTGGTTGTACTTAACTAAGTTTAAAGTTTGCATGTGGATGGGTGTGTAATTAGTTAACACTCCATTAGTTAAGGCTGCAAGAGCATCTTGTGTTACTGACAGCATGCATATAGAAGGGAGGCGCGCAAGAAGAGTCTCTGGATGTGATCCAACCACCCAGTAATAGAATAGAACCTAAAGATAAAGTTCCACTTCCTTTTAAAGATAAGGGTGTATAACATAGAAGGGAAAATATTATAATATTCTTCCAAGAATATAGATGATCGCTCACGCAAGCACAAATTTTGTAGAGTGATTCAATGCCGTTTTGTATAATGACGTTATTCAATACACTGTGTGTTAGATGATTCTCTTTGAATTGCTGAAATTTTAGTTATAGAGTCCTAATGTAGATGTACCGCAGATATTCCTCTGACATGCTTGAATACAATAGAAACCTATGAAAGAAAAATTTAACCAAAGATTTAGTTTCCTTCTTGACACAGTTACAAGCTCTCATGAATCCATGCGATATGGACTATTACTGGTAAAACTGAGTGAAGTAGGAGAGTTAAAATCCAAAGCCTTAGAAATGCAGGCTCAATGGCTCAAAAAAATACATAATAGAGTGACACTTGAATGTTGATATTCTTAAATCTAGGCAACTGAACACATGGTTGGATGTGAAAATATATAACATGATATATAAAATCTGATTTGAGCAAGCTATAGAGAAATGATAAAAAGACTGGTAGCTCAAAAAAGAAAGTGAAAAGAAAGGAAAATGCTCTTGTATTAGAGCAAGATAGAAAAGCACTTAATGAAGATTGGATGAAATAAAAAAACATCATCAGAAACTCATGACTTTGAAAGATAAAGACCCCTTTATCCTGGCTGGTGTTGCTCAGTGTTTGAGCATTGACCTATGAACCAGGAGGTTATGGTTAGATTCCTGATCAGGGCATATGCCAGGCCCAATTGCGGGCTCAATCCCTAGTAGGAAGTGTGCAGGAGGCAGCCAATCAATGATTCTCTCTCACCATTGATGTTTCTATCTCTCCTTTCCTTTCCTTCCTCTCTGAAATCAATAAAAATACATATATTTTAAAAAGACTCCCTCTTAGACACTGAAGTCCCTAAGATGTTGTGGGGTCATCTAGCCTATTCCTACAAGCTATAAGAAATTATATAAATTAATGAAATGATATAAATACATAGCCTCAGTGTTCAGGGTTCAGATTTTAAATTGTTCGTGTGTGTGTGTGTTTTAACTAAGAGAACCAAGTGTTTCTTGAATGTTCACAATGCTGGATCTTGGGATGGGAATAGCAAGTTAGTTTTGGCCCATCTTGTTTTTGGAAAGAGTTAAGATGAAGCAGCCCTAGCTGGTTCGGCTCAATGGATAGAGCGTTGACCTACGAACTGAAAGATCCCAGGTTTGATTCCAGTCAAGGGCACATGCCCGGGTTGTGGGCTCGATCCCCAGTGGAGGACTTGTAGGAGGCAGCTGATCCATGATGCTCTCTCATCATTGATGTTTCTATCTCTCTGTCTCTCTTCCTTCTTCTCTGAAATCAATAAAAATATATTTAAAAACAAAACAAGAGAATAGAAAGGATTATTTTTTAAAAAAATGAAGCAATGAAGGCCAGCCTTGTTGGTTCCCTTGCAGAGGTTCCAAGTGCTGAACACAGTGCCTCCCTTGAGTTTTCTTTGCCACTTCGCTTGTACATGAGCTTTATTCTCTCTGGCTGACTGTCCCCATGAGATATGGTTCTATCAGGAAGGAGAGAGGAGGGAACAGGTGTTGGGTAGGCAACCTACAATGTCTACAACAGGTGCCGTGGTTGGTCCATCATGGGTCAGGTGTCCACTCATTGACCAATCATTGTGTCTTCGAAGAGAGAACCATGTAAGGAGATGGCACCACTCATTTACACCTTAAGTTGAACAAGTAATGAAAGTGACATAGTTCCCTCAAACAAGGGAACTGTACCCAGAAGAAGAAAGAGGTCCTCTATTAGTTACCTATTGCTGCTAAAAATTACCCCAAAACTCAGTGGCTTGAAACAACAAACATTTATTATCCAAGAGTTTCCACAGGTCAGGAATTGGGTGTGGCTCAGCTGTCTCTGACTCAAACCTCGTCTGTCACAGGCTGCAATCAAGGTGCTGGCCAGGGTACAATCATCTTGAGGCTCAATAGGAGCAGACTTGCTTCCAAGCTCACTCACATGGCTGTTGGCAGCCTCAGGTCCTTGCTGGCTGTTGGCCAGAGACATCAGTCCCTTGACATGCAGGTCTGACAATAGGGTCGGTAGCTCACAACATGGCAGCTGGTTTTTCTCAGAGCAAATGATCGGAGTGAGAGAGGGCGCCCAAGGCCAAAGCTACAGCCTTTTTTTTTTTTTTTTTTTTTTAAATATATTTTATTGATTTTTTACAGAGAGGAAGGGAGAGAGATAGAGAGTTAGAAACATCGATGAGAGAGAAACACCGATCAGCTGCCTCCTGCACATCCCCCACTGGGGATGTGCCCGCAACCCAGGTACATGCCCTTGACCGGAATCGAACCTGGGACCTTTCAGTACGCAAGCCGACGCTCTATCCACTGAGCCAAACCGGTTTCGGCAGCTACAGCCTTTTTGTAACTAATCTCTCAGGTGACACTGTACCACTTTTGCTGTATTCTATTTATTAGAAATGAGTTGCTAGGTTCAAGAGGAGGGGATTTGCAGGAGGTAGAGATCATTGGTACATTTTACAGGCTGCCAACCATAGGTTCTGAGCAGGTAATGCAATAAAAGACCACTAAATTGAGCAGTGACACGTTGAATCTAAAAAGTGGTAATTATAGTTGAATACAAATAAGCTGAGTCTGTAGAAACACCTTGAGATTATGATGATACTACAACAAGAAAGATGTTAAGCCTGGCTGGTGTGGCTCAGTGGTTGAGCATCGACCCAGGAACCAAGAGATTGAGGTTCAGTTTCCGGTCAGGGCACATGCCTGGGTTGTGGGTTTGATCCTCAGAAGAAGGCGTGCAGGAGGCAGTCAATTGATGATGTTTCTATCTCTCTATCCCTGTCCCTTCCTCTCTCTCTAAAAATCAATAAAAACATATTTTTGAAAAGAAATCAATAAATAAATATTTCAAGATGAAAAGCATTACAAAAAAGATGTTACGATAAAATGTGCTAACAGGTGGTAGTAATGCATATAGACGTTTTACATTTTGTTTTTATAAAATATGAAACAGATATAAAATGATATTTATAAAATAGAAGATATAAAAAATAGTGATAAAATAAAGATACAGGACCACACCATCCAGTGGAAGAGAAAGGGGATGAGCAGTACCTTTGAAGTTTCCAATGTCCACCCCCATCCCTCCCCCTGCAGAGGTCACCATCATCCTGAATTATGTGACCATTATTCACCTGCTCTTTTTCATAGTTTTACAGATGTGTCTTACACAAAATAGTTTGGTTTTCCTTGCTTGACTGAATAGAAATGGAATCATACTGTATATATTTCTCTGTGATTTGCTTCTTTCATTCAAGATTATGCTTCTGAGATTTATCCATTTGATGTGTTCACACCGATATTTTCAATTTGGCCGAAGCTTCACTAAGCTCTTCGTATATTACTTTAATACAAAGCAAACTCAATTTTATCCTTTGAGCCACCAGCTGTCTCTTCACGTTTATAAACAACCATGTATGGCTATACCACAAGTCATCTATATATGGTTTGGGTTAGTTCCATATTTTTGCTACATAAATAGTGCTGCAATGAACATCACTGAACTTATTTCCTGATATACTTGTGCAAAAGTGTATCCGGGGAATACACCGAGGAGAGAAACTGCTGATCAAGGGCATATGAATGTCCAGCTTTAACAGACAATGTGCATTGTTTTCCAGAGTGGTTGAAGTGATTTATACTCCTATCTCCAATAAATAAATGTTCTAGTTGTTTCCAATCCTACCCAGTATTTGATAGTGTCTGTCTTTTAAATGTTTGCCAATCTGGGAGGTATAAAATGGAATTTCATTGAGATTTTTATTTCCTTTTCACTTGGGTTATAATATTTTTTTCCACATTGGCAGGTGCAATCCAATGATCAAATGAGACTCAGTTGTACACTCAAGGTTTAGCCATTATCCATGTAACTATTTACAAATTATTGCTACCTTAACTAATTGTCATACCGGTACAAATTCTTTGGTTAGGAGTTAACTTCAAAGAATCAAGATTTGTAATAATAGCCCTGACTGGTTTGGCTCAGTGGACAGAGCATCGGCCTGTGGACTGAAGGGTCTCAGGTTCGATTCTGGTCAAGGGCATGTACCTTGGATGCGGGCACATCCCCAGTCGGGGGTGTGCAGGAGGCGGCTGATTGATGTTTCTCTCTCATTGATGTTTCTAACTCTCTTTCTCCCTTCTTCTCTGTAAAAAAAATCAATAAAATATGTATTTTTAAAAGAAGATTTGTAATAATAATTTAGTGTGATGCCTACGTTACAAAGTGGTATAAGGTATAAATAGTCAAACGATGAATAAAGAAAATAATTTTCATGTGCATTGTTCTCCTTTTGTATTTATTTTGGTATATTAAGTGAAGATGTTTTTACGGGAATTAAGGGGGAAAGTGAGTCATGCCTATCTCGTTCAGACACCATCTCTGCTGCCCTAAAGGGTATACAGTAAGGAAGGAGTGGACCACTGAGAATGGGACAAATTTTGTTCCTGTTACAAACCCCAGCAGATGATGGTGCTTTTCTAAAGTCTTAGAATTTTCATGCTCAGAGATTTACAGTGAAGGATTAATAAAGAAATTACTTCCTTTAGACGTTCCTCTGTTTGGTCAACATTGGATTGTAAACGTGCTGAAGTTCGGATTGATTAAATTGTTAGGCTCCGTGAGGTCACATCCTGATTGGACCACACCCAAGAAACATGTTCCAGGACAAGTCAAAGTGCCAAGTATAATGCCAGCTGCAAACGGGCAAGAAGTCAGGTGATCTGTAATAGCTGGTGGCAGCCTGTTCTTACAGGCAGAACTGAAATGGAAACTGCCAACCACTTTTGATCAGCCTGGGCCTGCCTTGGTTTGGAGGCTGGGTATTGGGTGTTCCTAATGTTGCACTTTGAGCTTCCGTCTGTCAAGGCTAGCACAGAAAATAGACAAGATGATTTCTACTCATGTGTTGTTGGGGAATGAATGTACAGTGTTTTTGAAATGCAATTTAGCTCAGCCATGAAGAATTTAAACGTATTACTATTTTTTGACCATGTAATTCCAACCTTAGGAATCTGCCCAATCAGAGAGGGAGAGTAGAGGCAGGGCAAAAAGGACTCATACTGGGAGGAAAGAGAGAGAAGGAGAAATGGAGGGTGGGGAGTTTGTGCACACAAGTATTTGTGTGTGTGAGTGCAATGATGGTGTGAACAAGTGTGGATGGACAGCAGGCTCCCAGTTCCCCCTCCTCCTTAGCCCTCCCTACTTACTCCCTTGCCAACTGCCTGCCCCAGCTTCAAGAAGGCACATGGTGGGTGGACAGCATGCTGAGCCTCCTCATATCACAGAGAGCTAGTAGTAACTTCAACATTATAGCTGGGTCCAGCACTTTCTTTCAACATCACAAACTAACTTTTTGCCTATAGTCCATTATAATTTTACTAGGGGCCCAGTGCACGAATTCGTGCACCTTGAAAGGAACTGTGGGCTGTGAGGCTGCATGGGCGCAAGGGCCTCTGCCAGGCCCCTCACATGGCAGCACCCTGTCCCCTGTCTGCTGGCAGTCCTGCTCCCACTGCCGGCCCTGGTCCCAAGTGCTGACGGAGCTGGCCCTGATCTTACCCACTGACTGCACAGAGCGATTGGGGCCAGCACCAGCAGCAGGTGTAAGCACCGGGCAGGACTGTGGCACACAGGAGCAAAGAATTTTCAGTAACCACCAGAGGCTCACAGATCTCAGTGACCTGTGCCCCGCCTTGGTCTGGCACCCCTGCTCACCTGCTCCACCATCCCACCACAACTGCCACCTGCATGTTCCATGCTCTGCCACCCACTGCCAATGCCCACCATGTTCCGCACGCGACCCCTGGTGGTCAGCGCATGTCATAGCGACCGGCTGTTCAGCCATTTGGTCAATTTGCACAGTAGCCTTTTATTATCTAGGATGGGACCACTGTCATATATGTGGTTCCTTGTTGACCTAAACACCTTTATGTGCACAAGACTGTAAAGTACTCTGGGCAGGCAAACACTGTAATGAGCATCTGCACACAAGGAACCCAAGAGAACAATTCAGAGATGAGATTGAGAGATGCATTAAAGGGCTTTTACAGTGTGCACACACACATCGAAAAACCCTAATGTCCATCAACAGAGTAGTATGATAAATTCCGGGCTGTCTGGGCGTGGAACAATGAGCAGCTAATGCAATGCTTTTGAAGACCATTGAAGAACACAGGCATGAAAATGAAGGAAACCTCAGCTAAAACTTGTGTGGAGAGGGATATCTCACCCCTTACCACTCCTCATCAATTATCCCAAACAGGAAAAGACATACCTGTGTCTCCAAGAGGAAGCTGTATCTACCACCCACGAAGGAGGAAGATTTTCTTCTCGCCCAGCAACAAACCCAACCAATGGAAAACACTACAACTCAGCCAATAATTCATGGTTACCCTGAACTTGTACTTTCCTCCAATAAACTTTCATTTTTCTTCTGCTAGTGACTTTTGTCAACAGCAGGTTGTCATCAACGCCAACAGGAGTTTCCAATTTGGGGTGTGGTGAAGGGAGAGGCTTTATGCAATGAAAACAGCTCAATTGTGAAAGAACTCAGTGACAGCTCAGTCATGAAACAGCATGACTGTGAGCCTGCCTTGGTGTTACAATCCTGGGTTGCGTTTCAGCAGGGGAAGGCGTAGTCTTCAGTGGAAACTGGTAGTGTGCTCAATGGAGACGGGGGAAGCTGGCTTATAAAGAGAAGAGTTCCCACCTCAGTCTGGGATTGGTTCTTCTCATGAAAATGAGGACTCCAAATCATCACAGTTTGATTTGTCCCAAGAGCACTGTCTTGATTGGATGGAATGGAGCCCCTCTAATTGGTTAGTGAAGATTGGATGGGGGAAATCTCAGTTCTATTGGTTGAGTTTGATCCTAGAAGCTCTTTTATAGGGGTTGACTCAGCTGAGAGTCAACCAATGCTTGGCAGTGAGGTGCGTGGTTTTCCCTGAAATGCAGTAGAAACAGTGACTACTAGACTCTGGTTATGAATTTGAGCCCAATTACGATGAATCCTTTTTGGCAAGTATATTTTTCTCAGGGTTAACACTTTCTTGCCCCACCCTCCTTTCTAAGAAAGTCTTTCATCTTGTGTCACTCCTGTCGGTCTCTCTCCTTGCTAGATGAGATGTTGCCTGATCCATGAATTGTTTAATAAAGCCAATTAGTTCTTCAAATTTACTAAGATGATTTTTATTTTATGGCATGACAAATGCTCACAAAATAATATTAAATGACACTCTAGCCAGCATGCTCAGTGGTTAGAGCCTTGGCCTGCACCTGGAAGGGTCCTAGTTTGATTCCCAGTTAAGGGCACATAACTGGGTTGCAGGTTTGATGCCTGCTTCCAGTTGGGGCACGTGTGGGAGGCAACCAATTGATGTGTCTCCCTCACATTGATGTTTCTCTCCTGCCTCCCTGTCTCCCACTCCCCTTCTCACTTCCAATCTCTCTGAAATTCAATGGAAAAAAATATCCTTACTTCTCCGGTGAAGATTTAAAATAATAATAATAATAATTAATAATAATAAATGAAAAGCAGACTATAAAACCACATATAAAACATGATCAAAATTTTCTAAGAAAAACCTGCACTTTAATTTTTTTAATCTGTAAGGGAAAGTTAATGGGTGATTGGTGTGATAACTGGTGGTTTAAATGTTCTTACTTGGTTATAAGCTTTCAAATGTTCTGTAATGAACAGGTGCCATTTTTACAATGAGGAAAAATACTTACTAGTAAGTGTTTGCTAAAGTCTCATTCCTTCATTTTAATGGCCTTGGAGGCAGGCTGGCTTCTTACTTGCCACTGCAATCTCAAGGGCCACTGGGCACCCCACCTTCTCTCTGCCTGCCTCCTGGCCGCGCTTCCCTCGCTCTGCCCTCTCTCCACTCCCTGCGCTTCCCTTTCTCCTATTTTGAAATATTTCACTTTTCTGCACTGTCCACGGTTTTTACAACACATTGCTTTTCTTACCAAAAACTGCCCACAGAGCTCACGACCCTGACTCGCGGCTCCAGCGCGCCCCCTGTCGGTCAGCCGGGGCAGTGCACCTCCGAGAGCTCCGGACGCGCCCTCGCCAGCGCCCCACCCGCTTCCGCCTTCGGGCGCCGCGGACTCTGCCCCGCGCTCCCAGCCGGTCATGGCTCCGCTGCGCTTCTCGGCCAATGTGTCCTGGCTGTTCCCCGAGCTCCCCGGCCTCCCCGCACGTTTGCGGGCAGCGGGCAGCTCGGGCTTCGAGGCCGCCGAGGTCGCCTGGCCGTACGCGGAGCCGCCGGAGGCGCTGGCGCGCGCGGCGCAAGAAGCGGGGCTGCAGCTGGTGCTGATCAACACGCCTCCGGGTGCGCCGTGGGGCCCGGGCCCGGGAGGTGGGGGCCGGGCGCCTGAGCCGGGCGCTGAGGTCCGTTCTCTCTGCAGGAGACCGAGAGAAGGGGGAAATGGGGCTGGGGGCCGTTCCCGGGAGGCAGGCGGCCTTCCGCGAGGGCCTGGAGCAGGCGGTGCTGTACGCTAAGGCTCTGGGCTGTCCCAGGTATCCTACCCCAACCTCTTCCCCTTCTAAGACCCAAGACCCTACCGCACGTGTTTGGGGGGTGGCGCATGAGGACGCCAGGTTTTGAGAGAGGCTCAGAAGTCTGAGCGCGCTGGCGCTTCTACACTCCAGCAGTCCTGGTGCTTTGTAAATTGCCTTTCATATTTGTTGTGTGTCATTCTCAGTTGGCAACTCTTTCATGCTTCTCCCCTGCTGGGATCCCATGCTGGGAGCTCAGTCCGACCAGGGAGATAGCAAAGTAAACAGAAAACGGAGGAGGGATACATTTGAGAACAGGTCAATGCACGGAGGCGGAGGCAGTGGGAGCAGAGTAGGCACCTGTCTGGGATTAGAGGAAGCTTCCTACAGGTGTGATGTTGAACTGGGTCGTAAGGAGTGGGCATTTGCTTGATGTAGGAGCATTCCAGGCAGGGATGCTGCGGCCAGAGGCAAGAGGCGGCCTGGTGTGTTCAGCAAAGTTCAAGAGGCTGGATGTGGCTGAGAAAGATCAGGTGGTGATGGGAGGTGGGGCTGATCAAATGTCAAATCCTGCGGGTCTAAATAGGCCGAGAAGGAACTGGCAGTAAGGGGTCGCTATTGGTAGGGGTGGGCTGGGGTCAGAAATCAGACGAGAAGCAGCTAAAAGACATTCAGGAAATAGAGACAAAGCAGCATGGAATTCTCAAGAAGGGTTTGGGTCAAAATGTCTAAAAATGGGACTTCAGCATGTTTCAAGGCTGAGAAGGGCCACTGGAAAGGAGGCTGAAAGTACAGGAGGGGCTAAGTGAGGAACTGGACTCTGAGGCAGGAGGATTGACCCTCAGGATTGTGGGAAAAGGCTTGGCCAAAGCCGACACAGGTGTGTCCGAGGCCTGAGCATCAGGGCCAAGTGGTATGGACCAGAGACCTTTGGGGGATGGGAGGAGGGCAGCTGGAAGAGGAGCTGAGGGAGCAAAGGCCTGCTCTGGGATGGACTCCACAGCCCCTTCCGGCCCCATTTTCCCCACAGGATTCACCTGATGGCCGGCCGAGTACCCCGGGGTGCCGACCGAGCAGCAGTCAGGGGTGAAATGGAGACAGTTTTTCTGGAAAACCTGAGGCACGCAGCCGGGGTTTTGGCTCAGGTGAGATGACAGTGAAGATAGACACACATACTCACACGAATGTGTCCGAGTGCAGGGAAGGGTGCACAGTGTGGAGAGCAGCCCGGCATAAGGCTGGGCACTGGCCGAGGTCAGAGGGACTGGTGAGGGGGTTGGTCAGTGACAAAAATAGAGGCCAAACCTGGGGGGAAGAGCTCTATTCACAGATCCAACACGGTGCTAGGAGAACCTCGTGGGACTGCTGGAGCCCATTAACACCCGCATCACTGACCCCCAGTACTTCCTGGATTCGCCCCAGCAGGGTAGGACCCCCGCCCTGTGCTGCCTCCTGTCCCTTTGATTCTTGTGCCCTCCTTGAGTGTCCCCCCCCCCCCTCCTGGTTTCTCTCCAGCGGCAGCCATCTTACAGAAGGTCGGAAGGCCCAACCTCCAGTTACAAATGGTACGTGAAGAAAAGGAGTGCTGCTCAGGGCCCATGCTCTCCAGCTGGGCAGCATGGTGGGGCCTGAGGCAGTTCTGACTGTAGTAATCTCCACCCAGGACATATTCCACTGGCAGATCATGGATGGGAATCTGACAGGAAACATCCGCGAGTTCCTGCCCATCGTTGGTGAGAGGGTCCCTCTCTTTGCTCCTTCCTCATCTGCTGTGCTGCTTCCTTTGTTCTCCCACTCTTCCAATCCGCCCCCCCCCCCACACCTGTCCTTCAGGCCTGAGCCTCACATCTGCCCATATCTGTCCCCAGGGCATGTGCAGGTGGCACAGGTCCCGGGCCGGGGGGACCCTGGCAGCCCTGGAGAGCTGAACTTCTCCTATCTATTCCAACTGCTGGAAGACGAAGGCTACAACGGCTTTGTAGGCTGCGAGTACCAGCCTCAAGGTGAGGGGCGGGCTGAGGCTCCAGGCTTGGCCCTGGGAACGGAACTGGGGGACAGGTATTGGACAGGAGCTGTTTCCTCCTCATGGGTTGAGATGCTGCTGCCCCCCTCTCCCCTCAGGAGACACAGTGGAGGGCTTGAGTTGGCTACGTTCCTACTGGGATAGGCGGGGCCGCTCACAGGCTGGCCAGTGAGGTCCTGCAGTCCACCAACTGGCCTCTCTGGGACAGTGAATTGAGCATCCTGAGTATCCTCTGGAATTAAAGACAACTTGCTGAACGTTTTCATACATGTATGTTATTGGGACACACAGTGTCTAACCCTTCGCTTTCCCTGATCGCTTCCCTCCTGTTGGGAAGGGACACACAGCTCACGTCTGAGTCCTCCAGTCTGCAGTGTTGCTGTGGAGAAGGGAGAGCTTTGAGTCCACCTCCTCACGTACATTTGAGACCCCAGGGGTCAGAAGCAAAGGGACTTTCTCAGGCTCAGGTGCTCCAAAGACAGAGCTGGGATTGGAGCCCAGGTGTCTTATCTCAATGGCAATGTCCATCAGTGATGTCTCAGTGGGTAGTGTGGACCAGAGAGCTCAAGGTGGGAGGTGGGTGACTTGGAGGCGGGATTCAGGCAGAGGAGCCCTCGGGTGAGCACTTGCCACCTGGTGTGAAGAAGTCCTGGACTCCACCAGGTAAGCAGGAAGGAGTCCCCCCCTGGAAGGGCCCAGGGGCCTGAGAGATGGGAACCTCAGGGAGGTGACCTGACCTGCTAGAGCCCTGTGAGTCTTTAGAGAGGGTAGTCCCTGCTGCCAGGCTGAGGCTACAGACCCCGCAGAGAGATGCACAAAGCTGTTGGTATCCCTCAGTGTCCAGGCTTGTGCTGGGGAACACAGGGCTGGTCAGTCCTGCTTCAAGTGGGTAATCTTATAGATCATGATTCGAGGAACAGTGACATTCGGCGGTCCATTCCTCAGAGGAGACGGGTCCAGAGGGTGAAACAGGCTGTGTTGATGACAGACTCAAGGTGATGGTAGGTGGAGACCAGCTGGGCAGGGGGGCTCTCGCTGTCGTGGGGCTGTACTGGGAAGGGCTCTCGGAAAACCACTGTCAGAGACTGGGGAACACAGTGGGGGTCCACTGGTGAGAGAAGGGCAGGTAGGCATCCCAACCTCAGCAGGCTCGGGTGCAGCATTTGGGGTACAGCTTCCCACCAGGCTGACACAGAGTCCCACACCCCCCGTTCTCACCGTCTTTCCCAAGTGGGAATCCAGAAACACTAGCACAAAACAGTCAGTGAACTTCTGATTTAACACAACCTGCAGCAGAAGACAAAATGAGATGAGGAGGGAGGTTTGTCTCACCTGAGGAAGCACAGACCCTCCTGAGGGCCTCCTGGACGTGGGGGGACCAGTCTGAAGAAGGGCTGCTTCCATCACCACACCCGAACCCACCTGCACTCACTCCACCGTCACCTAGAACCTCCCCTTCAAACGCAACCTCAGTCCTCATCCTCACTGGCCCCTGGTCAGCCTGTCCAGCTTCATCAGAGTGAAGGGGAGGGGGCTTGACTGGGAGGTTCCTGAAGTCATCTATCTGGAGGCGCTGCACAGAGCTGGCACCGCAGCCCAACCACCACGGGGAGTTCTCTACCCTTGACAGGCCCCTCCTTGCCTCCTGTGCTATCCCAGGTTTTATATCTCTCTGACTGCCCTGGACTGTCCTCTCCTGTCTGTCTGTCCCTGGGCAATCTCTTCCACTCCCAGGGCTGCAGGGACGCCCTGTCCATACAGATGCTGCCCAGATCTCTCTCCTGAGTGCCAATCCCCGATGTCCCTTCAGAACACCTTGAAACTAATCTTCCCCACAGGTACCAGGTTGCAGGACCCATCACCACGAACCAACTCCTACTTTTTCTTGTGAAGTCTTCTCTTAAGTGTCCTTTCCTGGACCACTGCTCTCATTGGCTCATCTCTAACCTTTTACTGCCCCCGTGTGTGCGCCTATCACCACAGCTCTTCTCTCCCTGGCCTCCCTGGCAGTGCTTTCAGCTTCAGTGCACACAGTTCCCTGGGGATCTGGCTGAGAGGTGGATTCTCAGTCAGGGGTGAGTGCATTTTGGCAAGCTCCCAGGTGTTGCTGGTGCGAGGGCCACATTTTGGGGAGAAAAAGACGGCTTAAAGCCCAAGAGGTCCTTTCTGGGACTGCAGCCTCTAAGACCAACCCCCGATGAGGTTCCAGAAGTTGGCCCTGAGGATCTCTAGCCAAGGAAGGTTTGTTTTTGAGGCGGGTCAAGAAGACTTACCAGGTACTGCGTTCCCAAGTCTGGGCTCTGGAAGTGGCGGCAGCTCTGGGGAAAGCGGCTCAGGAGAACCTTGATCAGGCTCTGGTACCAGGAGACCGTCATGGACAGGAAGCAGTCCTGGGGGAGGTCCACAGGCCTGGCCCTGCTGTCCCAGAGCCACCCTGCACCCTCCACCCTGGCTGCCCATGGAATTCCTAACGTCCAGCCCAGCCCCTTTGGAACCCACAGTTCCTTACCAGCTGGGGGTCAATGTCTGCAATGGATTTGGCATGGACCGCCTCTAGGAGCTCCTCCAGCTCAGCCAGGGCCAAGCGCCCCCCTAGCCGCAGCCGATCAGGCCCTGGTGGCTCCAGCAAGAAGAGGCGCTTCCAGAGGGTGTCCCTGCGGCAGTGCCCTCCAGCTAGCCGTACCAGCTGAGCCAGTCGCGCCCGTGCCACGCCCACCTCTGTAGCCAGCGGAGGGAACAGAGGAGCTGGGCCAGGCACCGGACCGACCCCTGAGGCCTCCCTAGGGCTACCAGTGGAGCTCCCAGAAGCCTCTGGCTCAGGGGGAAGTCTGGGTGGCTTCCGGAACCTGCGCATGTCAGCAGTTAGTCTGGGAAAGAGCTCTCGTTGGCTGGTGAGCACCACGAAGAACTTCAGCCTGGAATGGGGAGGGGGCCAGAGTGGCGGTTACAGCAGGAAACAGGGAAAGGGCAGGGGGCAGGCTGGACAATGGGCACATTCAAGATAGGGGATCTGCTGACCGCAGAACATGCCGCTCAGCCTCTCCTTGCTCCTCAAAGGGTGCAGCACAGTGACAGACAAGCAGAGACACATCAAAGTCATCCTGATGACGAAGCCCCTCAGAGTCCAGGTAGGAGCCGGAGCTGTGCGGTGGGGATGAGATCTCAGCCTGAGGTCCTAATGAAGTCAACCTCACCCCTTCTGCCCAAGAAAACACAGGTCTCCCAACTGTAAGGACGGTTCTGACCGCAGCTACACCAGAGAACATGCTGGTGTCCCCTCTCCTCCATACCTGTGCCATGCTGACACCAGGGCGTATTCATTATGTTCTGGGCCCCCTGGCCGAGCCATCCGCAACGGCTTCATGTGGTAGGAGCTAGCATGGTCAGCCACGTAGTTGTACAGCTGGTGGGCAGCAATGAGCGGTGTGGGAAGCTCCAGGGTCCCTAAGGGGCAAGTTACAGGAGACAGTGAGCCTGGGATAGACACACCGATCGGATGGGCTGGGGGATTTGGAGGTCCTAAGGCTCTGATTGACAAGCAGGCTGGCCCTGCTTTTCTGGGGAGCTCCTAAGATCCTGTAGAACATCAAGATGGGACAAAGTGGCTCAGGACAGGCAGGGCAGGGTATACAACACAGGATATAAACTTTGATAGGAAACAGACTGTGAAGAAGTTAAGACAGAGACGTGGGGGCAGGGTCCAAGCCATATGAGGCAACTAACAACATGGGACAGAAAGTCGAAGTCTGGCCCTAGGAAGCGATCCATCGGCCCACACCTTTGCGGCCTGTTCTTTTTCAGCTTCACTGGCTTGCCCTTGGGCACCAACCAACCTTGGTAAATGTGATTGCGACCAAAGTGGGGCCCATCAGGGTGGTGGGCCAGGAAGTGCCTCAGGAAGGTGGTGAGGTGGTAGCCGTGCCGCAGCACCAGGTGGGCGCCCAGCACGTGCTGGTGCACGAGGCGCAGGTGGAAGTCATAGCTGAATGAGTGCACGTGCATCAGGTCCCGCACCTTGTCGCACTCCTCGGTGAACAGCATGGACAGCTGGGGAGGCACGGGCTGGGTTAGGAAATGGTAGCACAGGCTGCCCAGCACATTCCCATTTCCTCCTCTTCCATGGGAGAGGACAGCTCAGGACTCACCCTATTGCCCAAACAGCTCAGGGACGCCCTCCTCATTATATTCTCTTTTATACCGTACTAGAGGCCCAGTGCACAAAAATTTGTGCACTCGGGGGAGGGGGGGGAGAGGGGGTCCCTCAGCCCGGCCTATGCCCTCTCGCAGTCTGGGACCCCTCGGGAGATAACGACCTGCTGGCTTAGGCCTGCTCCCGGGTGGCAGAGGGCAGGCCCAATCCCTAGGTGCAGCCCCTGGTCGGGCTCAGAGCAGGGCTGATTGGGGAGTTGGGGCGCAGCCCTGTCATGCACAGAGCAGGGCAGATTGGGAGGTTGTGATGCCACCCTCAGTCACACTCAGGGTAGGGCCAATTGGGGGGTTGGGGCACCGTCCCGTCACACTCAAGGCAGGGTCGATGGGGAGGTTGCGGCGCCACCCCGTCACGCACAGAGCAGGGCCGATCAGGGGGTTGGGGCGCCGCCACTCTCACACTCAGGGCAGGGCCTATGGGGAGGTTATGGCTCTACCCCATCACACACAGAGCAGGGCCCGTGTGGGGGGGGGGGGGTTTGAGGAGCTCCCCCCTATCAGGCACAGAGCAGGGCTGCTCAGGTTGTTGAGGCCCCGCCCCCTGTCACACACAGAGCCGCAGGGCGATCAGGGGGTTTGGGCGCTGGCCCCTGTCACGATGATCCCGGTGCCGGGAGGCATATTACCCTTTTACTGTATAGGGTAGAGGCCAGGTGCATGGGTGGGGCTGGCTGGTTTGCCCTGAAGGGTGTCCTGGATCAGGGTGGGGGTCCCCACTGGGGTGCCTGGCCAGTCTGGGTGAGGGGCTGAGGGCTGTTTTCAGGCTGGGAGTGACTGAAGTTCCCAACCGCTCCTTTTTTTATTTATTTATTTTTTATTCTGGGCCAGCTTTACCTTGAGGCTTGGCTCCAGCTCTTAGGCCTCCGCGGCTGAAAGTAGGTTTCTGGCCTTTGCTTACAATGTTGCGAATCTGCTGGCTGAAGCCTGGCGGTATTTGTTACAATGTTTCTTAAACTGCCTGCTCAGAGGCCTACAGCCCCAGGCGGGGAACGTTGGTTTCCTCCAATGATCCTCCGATCCTCCATCACTGAGGCAAGCAAGCCTCATGTTAGTTTCAAGCTGCCTGGCTGCTGGCCGCCATCTTGGCTGACAGTTAATTTGCATATCTCGCTGATTAGCCAATGAAAAGGGTAGCGGTCGTACGCCAATTACCATGTTTCTCTTTTATTAGTGTAGATTGTAACCCTGTGGACATGAAACTGACCCTTTTGAGAGATGACTTTTTATTCTGAAGCCCAGAGTCTGCTAAAGTCTGGCACTGATTCACTGATGCAACAAATACTTGCTGAGTGCCTACCTGGTCCATTCTAGGTGCTGGGGATACATTGGCCAACAAACCCAAGCCCTCAGGAAGCTTACATTTGAGTGGTGGGGAGATAATACAATAAACAGTAGACAGAGAAAATGAGTACACAGTAGGCTAGAAGATGGTGTTATGGAAAATCAAGAAGTAAAGCAGTTGCCATTTTAAACAAGGTGGTCAGGGTAGGCCAGGTGTGTAATTATTATTCGAAAGTTTTTGCTGTCACCTTCCCATTTCTCCAGCTTTATTTTCCCATCAAAATACTCATTCTTCCCAAGTACATCACATTCTCTCTACACTTTTATACCTGCTGCTGTTCTCTGCCTGGATGCTGCCCTCCCTGGTCCTCAAACCTGGCTAACTTCTCTTGGATAAAGCTTTGTCTAGGACAGTGATGGCGAACCTATGACACACGTGTCAGAGGTGACACGCGAACTCATTTTTTTGGTTGATGTTTCTTTGTTAAATGGCATTTAAATATATAAAATTATTATCAAAAATATACATCTTTGTTTTACTATGGTTGCAAATATCAAAACATTTCTATATGTGACATGGCACCAGAGTTAAGTTAGGGTTTTTCAAAATGCTGACACGCCGAGCTCAAAAGGTTCGCCATCACTGGTCTAGGGCATCCTGCCATGACTAGGCCAGGGTGGGCCTCCTCTAACTGACCTGTGAATGAGTGAACGAAGGGTGGTAGAGAGACTGAGCTGAGCTTCTCTTGGTGGAAATCACCATTAGTGAAAGTGTTAACAATTGGATCAATGGTGCCGGAATGGCAGGATCTACATGAGCACTTCCTTGGGGGCCCTGGGCATAGGAGTTAATAGGAAAGGAGAAATGACTGTAGAAGAAGCAATAGCCTAGGAGTCAGAGTAGCTGCACGATGCTGGGGAAGTCACATTATCTGCTTCAGTTTCCTATCTACCATGGAGATGAAGTAAAGGTCTCCCTAAAGCTAGAGGCAGTGTGAACAACTTCTACAGCCAGGGAGGAGCCTCAGAGTCAGTACTGCCCCCAACTAGCTCTGTACCTGGGGCAAATTAATGAACGTCCATGAGCCTCAGTTTCCTGATCTGTACCAGAGAAATAAAACTCCACTTTAGTATATATACTAAGCACTTAAACAATAACAATAATACAGTAATTTAGAAACCCAAGTAGGGTTAGCGATTAGATATGTGGAGGCAGAGAGCCAAGCTGGATAGAGACCAGGGAGCAGGGAAGCCAGAACTTCAGAAAGCTTGATAGTAATGGTGGGGGGAGGGTCCTTCCCATTAATACAACAGCCCAATGTGAAAATCCCTGCGGCCCACAGCTCCCTTCTGAGCATACAGGCTCCAGGAGGTTCCTGCACAGTCGCCAAGCTTTCCTGGATCACATTATCCTGTGATGATTGGACTGGTATCCACAGCAAGTCAAAGGCAACCATCTATGGGCTGATAGGAGCTATCCAGACAGGAGAGGAATCTGTGTTGTCTGTGCTGGAAGGCAACAGACTGGACCCAGGCAGATCCCGATCTCTTGGAAACTAAATGGGAGGCACGAGGAAGGTCTGGGCCTTCGCATGACATGGGCACCCTGACGAAGCTGAATCATGGAAGTACTGAGGGCTCCAGGGCCCTGACCTCACTGAACCGCTCACTCACTGAGCGCTCCTCATGCTCGGCCCTCATGGGGTGCAGAGGCCCTGCCTTGAGGCAGACTGACAGGCCTGAATAGTAACTGGCGGGTATGCTGTGTGGGTGGGAACTCCAGCCCACATTCTAAGTGTAAGTGGCTCTATGCGACGCAAAGGCTATTGGCAGCTCTAGATCAGGCCAGGACTGCCCATGGCACTGACCTACCCATGTGTCAGATTAGCCCCTATGCTCAAATGTCTGCACTAACCATCTATGGCAGGGGTGGGCAAACTTTCTGACTCGAGGGCCACAATGGGTTCTTAAACTGGACCGGAGGGCCGGAACAAAAGCATGGATGGAGTGTTTGTGTGAACTAATATAAATTCAAAGTAAACATCATTACATAAAAGGGAACGGTCTTTTTTTTTTTTAGTTTTATTCATTTCAAATGGGCCGGATCCGGCCCGTGGGCCGTAGTTTGCCCACGGCTGATCTATGGTTATGGATTGACACAGTGCCAGGCTGTCAGTGCCCAATGACCACGGCTAGCTCAGCCACTGTGCTGGACTGCCTTCTGCCCTCTTGTTACAGCTGAAGACAACTCTGGACTACCTGCAGAGTGACACTGGTCGATGGTCCAGTCACCAGAAGGACCACTGACCTAGCCAGCCCACAGCACCAGATCAGCCAGACTGCCCAGGCATTATTCTTATTGGCCACAGCATACCAGGGATGCACGGACCATACCTGAGACCCCATATTCCTGCCCCCGCCACATACCTGAGAATTGACGGCTTGCCCCATGGGGATTCGGGAACACTCTAGGGCAAACTGTTTGACACAGAAGTAACAGCCCTGGAGAGAGGGTGAAGGTGAGGTCAGGAGGGTAAGACAGGTGGGTCTGGCTCTCCTCACTCAGTGCTCCCCCTGCTCACCTGGAAAGCCAGCTCCATGAGGATGATGCCTCCGGGCAGTGCCCGCTGTAGGTGGTAGGTGGTGACCGGAGAGCCAGTGTTCTGAAGAAAGAAAAACAGACGGCTTCAGGGGCAAGAGTTGGAGGTTCACCGGCTGCAGATCAGCAGGGAAGAAGTCTCTGGTGGGGGGGTGACTTTAATGGTGTCAGGCTGGGATCAACAACCTTAGTCATCACCCAGGGTCACTGACTCTGGCCTTGGGAAAATAATTCAGGCTTAGTGACACCGGTATCTGGGACATCACTGATTTCACTATCGGGGAAGGTATGTAATGACATGTTACCTTTGGGCTCCCATCAGTCTTGCTTTTGGGGCAGGAGAAGGAGCTCCGACCGTCTGTTCCAAGGATGGCCATGGCCCGCGGCCGGCTGGTGCTGTAGGAAAGGAAGAGGGACAAGAAGATGCAGCCAGCCAGTGGGTGAAGGATTACAGCTATCTGACTCAGTCCATTTTATGTGGGCTTGTCTGTAGGAGAGGAGACAGCCCAGAGAGGGCCTGCTCTGGACACCACGGTGAGGAAGTGGCAAGGCTCTCCAGTAACTGCTGCTTTAAGGGGCAGTGAGCAGTGCTCAGTGCAGAGATGGATGCCAGGCCTTTCTCTACCAGTGAGAGGATGAGGGTAGAGCCAGAGAGGCTGCTGAGAATGTGGGGAGACACCCATGAGGGCAGGGAGATCTGTTTACTGGAGGCAGCAGGGGAGGCAGGAGGGGCCACGGGACTGGATGTCTAAGATTTCATCAGGAAAATTCAAGGAGATGCTTGAAGCCCTGGTTAGGAACTTTCCTCTGAGAGGGAAAAGCAGTCAAGTTCTCTCTTGACTGGGGAATGGTACTCCCAGCATTCCACAGGCCCACTGTTCTTCATTTCTCGACTCAGAGGCCAGGGGAGAAGAGAAGCAGGGACAGGACTGTGAACAAGGACAAAACAGAAAGGGCCAAGGGGACCCAATTATTATACTTATGAGGTACAAACCACCAGAACTCTTGCTAGAGGTGGGGAAGGGGTGCCTAAGCCTTTGGTGAAAAGAAATGTGCCATTTCATCCTTAAGAAAACAGGGACAAGACCAGCTAGTGACTGGTGATACTTAAAGACTGGTGACAAAGCAAGGCCTGACTTTACATTTTGCTCTAGACACATATTTTTTAAGCTAGTGTATCTTTTGTTTAAAAGGAAATTTATGGGGGGAGGGGGAGAGGACGCACTTGTAATACCTTAACCAATAAAGAAATTAAAGATTAAAAAAAATAAAAGGGAATTTAGATTTTTGATAAATTAATAGAAAGCAAACAAGTCTCTCAGAGAAGCTCCTACAGCTGGGACCTGGCCGAGGGCAGCAAGCTGAGCAGCTACTCCTCCGGTTGTCACTGAGCAATGAGGGGCAGGGTCCCGGTGGCACAGGCCTGTCCTCTCTCTCTACCTAAGGCCTGGAAAAGAGGGGCAGCCTGGGAGGTGGAGAGCTGGTTACAAACACTTAGGAGTTGGAACTGGCTTTCTGGTCCAAGGTGGGATCTTGATTAAGGACACAATTATATTTATTAACTTTAAAGTGCATCAAACTTGAAGTAAGAGGAGGGAGAAAATAAACTCACAAATCCAGAGACACGAAAGTAACTGTAACATGAACAGATACTTTCCCATCAGCCACTGGGAAGAGGTGGGAACACAGAATCTGGAGGCTCAGATGTTGAGAAGAACACAGAGCAGGGCCACAGAAATGGGGATTTGAGATTCAATACAGAGGAAAAGGTGGTTGTGAACTTGTCACTGAGCTCTGGGGAGAAGGACGGTGGTGACTTTCCAAGACTCTAGTAGCCAGTGAAAGAACATGACCAAGAACAGGCCAGAGTGCAGTGATGCAAGCAGGTCCAGTGCAGGGGTCCTAGGTGAGAAAGACACTACCCTTGGTGAGTAAGGGACTTCCTAGGTCATGAACCATGTAAAATCTCAGGAGAGGACAGTGGGTGATCAGGACAGCCATCATTAAGGCCCAGGTCCAGAGGCTTAGGAGTGGTACCAGGTCCATGTGCATGGCTGTACACCAGCGTGTAAGCACATGAGATGTAATGTACCTGGGCATAAGCTCTGAGAGAATGTACACAGTTCTGTGAGTTCCCCGAGAGTGAGAGGTTTAAGGATGTGAGCGAGGGCTGCATGAAGTGTCCAAGATCCTCGTGTGTGTGTGCTGGCCTAGAGGGGTGAACATGCATAAGGCCCGAACTGTCCTCACGGGACCTATGTGAAGACAGGAAGGACAGGTGGAGCCTCACCTGCAGTGGAGGAGGGGAGGGGAAGAGAAGGAGGAGGAGGAAAGGAAGAGATGGGCTCACCTTCGGGCAGGCGAGGGGGGCCGCAGTGGCACCAGCACAAAGCCCATGCTCTGCAGATACTGCACGTACTGCTGCAGGAAGGCCAGGCTCAGCTCCTTCAGCCAAGGCTCCTCACGCGCACCCGGCGGGGGCACATCCGAGGCCTCACAGCTTATGGGGGCCTCTCGGCTCCCAGGCCCTGCCTCGGGGCGATGGCGCCGCTGCAGGAGTGGATATTAAGGAAGGCTCTACCCACTGTCAACCACCAGGGGTGGAGGAATGGAGGTCACTGTAAAGGGAGATCCCAGGGGAGAAATCCAGGAGTTTTGAGCCTCACCTGCCCCTCAGGGGGCCCACAGGTCTCCGGCGGCCCATGCAGCCAGGCAGCCGGGTCGAAGAGCAGGGCTGTTGCACAGTAATGCACCAGGCGGGATGACTGCTTCAGGGTCTCCAGCTCCCCGGCCTGAGGAAACGGGGCAGTGAGCACTGGAGTGGTGGCCAGGGAAGGGTCAGAGGATGCTCCTGGAGGATGGGGGTCGGGCCGCTCACACTGATGGGCATGCTGGCGGGGGTGGAGCGCTGCTGCCAGGTCACAAACAGGTTCTCCATCTTCATCTGCCGCTCCAGCTCTGGGGATGGGAAGCATCGGCAGTGGCCACCAGGACCTGCTGCCCCTCTCCCTCCCGGATTCCAGTCTGCCCCTGCCCACTGAACGCCCAGTGCCCTCACCTCTGCGCTCTGTCATCTTGATCTCCAGGAACTGTTGTCCATGGTAGGTGACGGGATCAGGGGGTCTGGGCACAGGGCCAAGTGAGGAGCTGGGGCGGGCAGCTGAGATATCCCTCAGGGCCTCATCAAAGGGGAATGTGTCCAGGGGCAGGGGGCCCCCGCCCCGAGAGGACCCACTCAGCCGGCCTTGCTCACGGCTCAGTGGAGGGCTGGCACTCCGGATGAGGGTCTCTGCTTCCACGGTCGGCACTAGGAATGGGTTTGGCTCCTGAGAAAGATGGAGCCTCACAATGGGTGCCTGGCTTTTGTCCTCAGACCTTCTCTCCTGCCCTGGCCTCCTCTCTGTCTCTCCTTCCCCACTACCTCTGCTTTTAGTCTGTCCCCTTCCCCTGCTTCCGAGCCAGTACTTCCTTAAAACCCTGGGAGCCAGAACTAGAGGAGGGAGCGGAGCAGCAGGCACCTTTTCATCCCGCACTGGGAAGTCCAACTGGCCATAATGATGGAAGAGGCCAAGCTTCTGGCTGAGGAGGCAGAAGATGAGGTGGGCACGAGCGTTCTGCCACTGCACGAGGCGAACCAGCGCTCGGCCCAATGCTGCCCCTAGGTCTGGAGCCCAGTTGTAAGTCAGCAGCTGCAGCTGGAAGTCAGGGGTCAGGGTTAGTGAGATCACAGAACCTCTTCCCCGACCCAGCCCCTGACCCCACATCTACCTTCTTATCCACGACCTCCAGTAGCAAGAACCTCTGCCGGGGAGCATTTCGTCCAGAGCTCCCATCGCTTCCAGGCTCGAAGCGCTGCAAGGCTTTGGGAGCTACAGGGTGGGGGAGGGTCATAACGGGGGCCTGGAGGCAGGTCCCCCTCAATCCCATCCTGTCCCCCGCAAGATCAGAGACTACCTTCAGTCACTGCAAACCCAGCCCCCCTAGGCCATGCCCTCACCCTGCTGGGTGGGTCTCCTCCACTGCGAGAAGTTCCTTCCCAGAAGCAGCAGATGCCGCTCAGCTGCAGGGCGGGGCGTTGGGCCCAGTTGTCCCAGGGAACAAGGACTGAAGATGTCTGGCTCTGAACTCCTATTGGGAGGGAGGGACGCTCAGAAGGCAGACCATCCATGGCCTCATCTCCGGCCATCACCTCCTGAGCCTAGGCCCCCAGCTCTCCTAGTCAGCCTCTATGAGACCCCAAACTCACAAATGCTGCTCAAAGATGCGGACACTGGTGTCTCCAGCCATTGAGGTGACCAGAGTGGTGAACTCAGACAAGATGGATGAAAGGAGGAACCGGGACACCATGTGGGTGGAGCTCCTGGACACTGAGGTGCAACCTGGATCGGGGCAAAGAAGTCCTGGTGTGTGTGTGTGTGTATAAGGGGGGGCAGGTTAAGGAGAGGAGCGGGGGGCTGGGGTCTCACCAGTCTGAACCATGAATTCCATCCAGCGCTGAGTAACCCGAGCGAACACAGGCTGCAGGGTCCCCACCTCGCCCTCCTCCAGCTGCGTGGTCCGGCGTCTGAAGACACAGCAGGAGTAAGAACTGCACACTGATACTTGATATGTATGTGTTTACATAAATCCGTTATCAACTATGATTTCACACCACACCCTCCTGACACGTCACACATACACACCTCTGTCTCTGGGCTCCAGAATCCGGGCCTGATGCCCGCTCGGTTCCACCTGGAGTTCGAACATTTTCAGTTTTGTGACGTCTCCGGCCCCGAGTGTCTTCCGGCCGATCCAGGACAATGTCATCAGTTGTTTTGGGGGAACCCAAGTCCCCAGATTCTGTTTTATTCTGGAGGCAATGCAGTGAATGAGGAGGGCTATTGGGAAGGGGAACAGGGTAGAGGATGGAATGGTAACAAGAGCCTGGAGGATTTGGAGGCTCAGGTTCAGGCCCTGGTTTCACTGCAGGCTGACTAAGCAGCCTCGGACAAGCGACTCAACTTTCTAGCCCAGTTGTCTCACTGGTCAAAGCCCTGCTTATCCTGCAGGTTGTAAGGATAGGGTAAGAAAAGTGGAAGGGAGGGCACTTAATAAGCTGAAGCTCTCTCTGTCAGTGAGAACTTGCTACATTCTGCAAGCTCCTACCCAAGGGACAGGGTAGTTTTATATAACAGGAGATGTGAGGCAAGGCCTGCAGGGGAGTGCAGGTAGAACTAGGAGGCAGGCAGGAAAGTAGATGCCAACTTCATCACCTCCTCCCATTCCCCCCTTACCAGCATATCCCAGAAGCTACGCCGGCCAGCTTTGCTGGGGGGAGTCACAGGCTCCCCAGGGGCAGGCCCAGGGGGAAAGGTGCTAGCTCGGCCTGCAGGGCTCTTGGTTTCCAAGGACCCACTCCTGAGACTTCCTGTGGACACCAGACAATACAAATTTTGTCACTGGCCATCAATCCCCATTCCAGAAACCCTAGCCCCAGGGTATGACAGTGACTTCACACTTTCTCTGTGGGTTAGTGAATGACAGCATATGCAATTGAGTGTGGCTGCAGATTTTGTGTGGAGTTGCTGTATTTCCCACTCTAGGCGGGTGACCCTAAGCCTGGGCACATTTCTGCTAGGGACTTGCCGATGCAAGGAAGGTAAGGGACAATTAAGAATGTGTATTTCAGACGGGGCCTCTGTGAGGTCTTCCAGAATCCCACCTTTGCACCCTCACCCGAAACACCATCTTGCCTGGACCTGTGAGGCTCTCTGGCCCCCACCTACCTGGGGACATGTCCTCTGTGCACAGGGGGGCTGGCAGTAGCTGCAGCTCCATGACAGCATCAGCCAAGGCCTGACGAGCTGCTCCTCGGAGCTTCTCTTCCAGTTGCACGATACTGATATTCCCTTTTTCCCACACATCTAGTCGAAGCCGTGGGGCCCCACTCTGAGCTGGAGGAAAGAATGAGGGTCACTTAAGGGTGCCCCTAATTCCTACAGCATAACCGAACACCCCTCCTCTCACCAAGCTGCCCCACCTGAAGAACTGTCCGGCAGGACTGGGCAGCGAGTGACCGTGGTCAGCTGCTCAAATTCCTCCTCTCGCAGTAGATCTGGGGGCCCCGGAGAAGAGGGGGGCCATGATGCCAGTGAGATGGGGGCCCCTCCCTCATCCACAAAGGATAGAGTGATGCAGGCAACTCCTAGATAGAATCCATAGGAAAACTCAGGTCTGGGACTTCCAGATCCCCTTTCCTCACCTCCCCAAACCCCCCTTAGCTGCAAGGCTGGGAAAGGCCCTTGCAGCCACCACAGAAAAGGCTTTCCCACACCTGGCAGTGCCCTATCCTGTACCTTTGCCACCGGTGCCCTGTCCACCAGGCTTGTTATACAAGTAAATGTCCAAGTCGGGGAGGCTGCCCTGTGGTGGGAGTGGATGCTGGAGAGAGAAGAGCCAGAGAACTAAGACTAGGCAAATGGACAAAAGCCATCAGGGAATGGGTGTCCACAGTGTGGAATGGGAAGCACAGGAAGACACAGGTGGATCATAAAGGTATATGTGGGGGTAGGGGGTGTACACAGGTCCATGGGACAAGGTATACATGGGGCATCTGTATAAAAATTATACAGGAAGGGTGTGTGTGGGGGGGAGGGGGGTATTTGGGTGCGTGTGGGTGTTGAATGGGGTGGGTGAAACCTCACCTGGAAGTGGTTCCGGCCATTGCTGTCTGTGTACTTGGGAGAGTGCAGGAAGATAAGCAGGTTTTGCCGTAGGTACCAGGCCAAGGCCGGAAGCCAGGGCCTGCAGGAGGGGGGTAAGGCCAGATGCAACACCTCTGAGGGGAGACTTCCAGGGGGCTGGATGAACTGCAGAGAGTGGGAAGGGGAGTCAGAGCTGGACGAAGAGGTTGTGGCCGAGACTGTCCTGGATCTGCGGCTGCCATGGAGGATGTTGGAGTCTGGGAGGGAGCTGACCTCTACATCAGCTGGCGTCAGCTTGCAGTTCCGAACAAGCATGACTGTGATGACGTCCAGAGTGGCCTCATCCAGGCGCCGACGCAGAACCCGCACTAGCTCATCTGTGATCTCGGGACCTTGATACAGCCGTGGTGGGAAGGTGGAGACCCTGCGGAGGACCCAGCTACCCCAACCAGCCCTTAACCCCCGACTCACATCCTCCCACACACCAGAGGCAGCCAGCACTAGGTTTTAGTTCTGCCAAGCTACTCACTGTGTGACTGTGGACAAGTGAGTTTTACCTCTCAAAGCCGCAGTGCCCTTAGCCATAAAATGGGGATAGCAACAGTATCTACCTCATATGTAACAATCTTAGCTGAAGACCTAGTACACACAGTAATTGGGCCATAAACTTTAGCTGGAAAATCCATTTGCCCAATAGACACCTCAGGCTCAACATATCTCAAATTGAACCAATCACCTTCACCCCAACTCACCCCTGATATCCAGCCAGTGGAACCACTATCTACCCATAGTTACCTGGGACAGATACCTGATGTCAACTTTAATGACCCCTTCCCCAAGCTGCATTTCAATCAGCTCTAGGTCCTGGCCCCTAAATATCACAGCAGTCTGTCCTTTTCCACCCAGCCCCTACTCGAAGGAAGCCCAGAGCATAGCATGAGCTGGAGTAGGAAGGCTCCATGAGAAGTCCCAGAGAATTCTGGAACCTCATCTGGCCACTCCCTACCCTCTCCCTGCAGTCCTTACCAGCCTGCCCTACACCATGCACCAGCAACTGGATATGTCTGTCCACTTGGCCCACAGGACGAGCAGCATCTGCACTGCGGCTGGAAGCCAAGTCGAGGGGAGAACGAGGACCCTGTAAGAAAACCCTGTCAGGGCCCGGCTTTAGAGAGCAAAGTCTGATGGAGAACAGGGCCTCAGGGAGTGAAGGTGATACATGCCGAGGCTTCCTCAGAGTAGATGGGCTCCTGGCTTCGGGACAGAGCGAGGGAGGGGGGCATAGCATCGCCTTCTGGCGGCCGCTCGCTGCAGGACGTCTCCAGGAGCCTGGGAAAGAGTGGCAAGGTCTTTGGACATGCCGCCTCCTGCACCATCCAGGGACCACGCTTTACCCCATCTTTGCAGGACTCACGAACCGAAGATAATACACAGCCTTCGTTGCTCGCTCCTGATAAACAAACATATTCTTCCGGTTCACCACGGAGAAGGCATTGAGCACAGAGCGCAGGGCCTGGATGGCTGTAGGAGTGACGGGGGCTCAGGGAACTCCCTTCTCCAGACCCCCTACACACTCCACCTGCCCTCTCATGCCATCATGTACCACGAGAGACCCCCATGCTGGGCCCCATTTTGAGGCGTGAATGGACTCGAATCACGGTTCCCCACACAACGTCACAGGAGAAGTGGCCAGGGACAAACTGCATTGTGGCTGCTAGGTATCCTCGGGGTGCACAGCTCTCATCAGCAGCATAATCTGATGGGGGGAACGGAGACGTGGATCAGAAATGGCACACAGCCCTCTGCCCTCACAGACTTCTCACCTGTGAACTGGTCCACCCATCCCCCCTCCCCAGGCTCCTCAGCCCTGTCTATGACTCTGCAGGGCAAAGAGGGTCATTTTGGGAAATAAGGCAGGACCATGCTCCTAGGAAGACAGGTCATAGCACAAAGGTTTTCAGAACTCTCTTAGGGAGATGTGGGAAAGGAGCCAAGAAGAGGTGTCAGGGGAGGCAAAGCATGAGAAAATCCTGAAGTTAATGCCACAGCACCCTGACCCTGTCCCGATATACCTCATGATGCAATATGCACCCCATTTGTGTACTCACTGGGAGTTACAACAATAACCCCATTTAAACAAAAGATAGACTACTTGTACACACCCACTGCAGAGTGGGGAGAGCTGTCTCCTGTGCTTTGGTGGATAGCTATCCCAAAGAACCCAGAGGGTGGCGTGACATATGCGAGAGTCCACAGCCACAGTCCAATGCCTTGTCTGACCCTTTCCTGGTTGACGTGGAACCTTACAGTAGCCCAAAGGTGGCAATTTGGTTTCCCAGAGAAGCTGCTGTCAGATGTGAGCAGTTAGAGAAAACCCAGGAGGCTGCAGAGTCTGGAATGGAATGCTGGTTGCTAAGGGTTTCAGCAAAACCACATGGAGAGACTAAAATGAGGAAGGGCTCTGTCTGGCTTCTGCCTGGTCTTACACCTCAGGCTGCTGGGAGTCATTGTGAAGTGAAAGTGCTGGGCTGTCCTCGCTCACGCTCAATTTGCAGAAGATGCCATCACAACCCCGGGAAGCCCGCTAATTACAGGGATTCTGCTTTGATATGGAACACATCCCAGGAAGTGCCGAGAGATGCACTCTCTGGAGCTGCCAGGAAGGTTCGTCTACAGACTTGCTGAGAATGTTAAAAATAAGGAGTGGTCTGATTTTACTTCTAAACCAGAAGGGAGAACTACAAAGGAATGGCATTTCATCTCATGACACATAAACTAATTGCTAAAATTCTGCAGCACACCAAAAAATATATTTTTTGCCGACCTGACCAAAAAATCAAAAAACAAAAAAGGTATAGTTTTGACTCATTCACACTGGACAGCTATTGTGTTGGCTGTTGTCATTTATTAATTTGACAATTTAAGGGAGAAGAGGTTAGTGGTCCTAATCTCTTTTTAGGTATTGCATGTTTTAAAAATTCTTGTGGCACACTGGTTGAAAACTCACTGCTCTGAGTTGGGGTGAGAGGTCATCAGGAATAAAGGAAGGGAGCAAAAGTGTGGAGACCTCAATTACCATCTCAAGTAGATTACCATGTTCCTTAACCATGACCAGAAATCCCCAGGGGGTCCTGTGCCTGCCTGTTTGGAGGGACAGCCAATCAGAAAGACCTCCTACCGGGTCTCAGGCTCCACTCCGCTGACCTTCTCTCACCTGTCAACTGGCCTACTTGTCCCCCACACCCACCGCTTGCCCAGTCTATTACCCTGTAGGAGAAAGACGATCATTTTGGAAAACAAGACAGGACCAGGCCCTTAGGAAGACAGGTGACAGCTAGTGCCCCTTCAATGACCCCTCTCCAGTATTCTTCAACCTTTCCCCCTCTCCTGGCTCTTTTGCTGTGGAACATAAGTGTGCTCCAGTCTCTGCCATAGTTTAAAATTGCTGCCTTGACCTCCATTTCCGTTAGTTCCTGCCACATCCATTTCCTCTCTCCCTTCACTACCAAGCCACTTGAAAGATGAGTTACTCTCTGCTCGACCTAACATCCTTTCACTTTTCAATTTCCTCTAGTTTCTATTCCCGTCTCTCCACTGAAAGTACTTCCACTGAAGTCTCTGATGAACCTGAAATACCCAAGTCTAGTGATCCTTTGTGTCCTCTCCTCGCTCTCACTGTACTACTTGCCACCAATGAGCAAGCAATGGTGACTGCCCCCGGCTTCTCCCAGTCTTTGATAAAGGAAAGGAAGGCTCCTGGGTGGGACCTTACCATCGCTGGGCAGGGGTGCCCGCTGACGGGAGTGGAAGGGGGTCTCGCTGCGCCACAGATCCTCTTCACTCTCAGCCACCAGGAGAGAGTTACACACGTGACTGTCATGAAGGTCCTGAAGCAGCAGCCGCTAGGAGAGGGAGCAAGGTATCAAGGAACTGGAATGGATTCCCTCATAAACCGGTGGTGGTACTGAGAGGTAATCAAAGGCCAGAGAGAATGCCCATTATCTCAGGGGTTGGAGGGTCAGAGGTCAAAAAGAGCATCAGTGATCACTGGCAGGTCAGAGATGGTATCTAAGTCACTGGGCTCAGGGCTCTGAGCACTGGTCCCCAGTTAGAAATACTTGTCCTTCTTCATTGCCAGAGTCTGTTCACCATCCTTCAGGTCTCAGCTTAAAAATCAGTTCTTCTAAGAAGCTTTCCTTGACACTTTAGAGCAGTGGTTCTCAACCTTGGCTGCACATTAGAATCACCTGGGAATCTTTTTAAAATCCTGATTTCTGGGCCTCATCCCAGGTGATTCTAATGTGCAGCCAAGGTTGAGAACCACTGCTTTAGAGGGTCAGATCCAGTTATATGCTCTCATAACAGTCTCTACTTTTCCTCTGTAGAGGTCTTCACAATTGTAATGAAAATAATTTGTGTGATTTAGTTGTTCAATGTTTATCTCCCCCACTCAACACAAGCCCGAGAGAGTCACGCTTTCCCTCTTGTTCACCATTATATCCCTAATAGTGGCCGGTGCACAAGATTTGTGCATGAGTGGGGGGGCGGGGAGGGATGGAGGGGCGGTGTCCCTCAGTCTGGTCTGCACCCTCTCCAATCTGGGACCCCTCAGGGAATGTCCGACTAAACCGGCAGTCGGAAATCCCTCTTGCAATCTGGGACTGCTGGCTCCTAACTGCTCACCTGCCTGCCTGCCCAATCACCCCTAACCACGCTGCCTGCCGGCCTGATCACCCCCAAATGCCACCCCTGCTGGCCTGCTCACCCTCAACTGCCCTCCCCTGCCAGCCTGATCACCCTAACAGCCTCTGCCTCGGCACCACCACCATGGCTTTGTCCGGAAGGTCTCCAGGTCTAATTAGCATATTACCCTTTTATTAGTATAGATCATCGGTTCTCAACCTGTGGGTCGCGACCCCTTTGGGGGTCGAATGACTCTTTCACACGGGTCACCTAAGACCATCGGAAAACACATATATAATTACATATTGTTTTTGTGATTAATCACTATGCTTTAATTATGTTCAATTTGTAACAATGAAATTGGGGGTCACCACAACATGAGGAACTGTATTAAAGGGTCGCGGCATTAGGAAGGTTGAAAACCACACTGGTATAGATGCTAGCACAGTGCAATGAGTAGGAACATCTCATAGTCCCTGGAGGGATGAGAGGAACCCACAGTATTGGGGATGGGTTAGGGAGAGCTCCCTAGTTTGTGGGGAGTCTGGGGAGGGGGTCATCCTAATAAATGAGTAGGTATCAAAGAAAACATCCAAGATGGATCAGCAGCCTCTGAAAGTCAAGGTCTTGGAAATTCCTTCCTCACTGGGGCTGTGACCACGCCTGGAGAGCCCTGTCCCTGGTTGCCCTTACCTGGTTGACCTCCCTGCAGATCTCCCCAACTCGCCTCACCAAGAGCTGCTGCAGGTGGCGGCACTCAGTGCCTGGCCCCCCATCTTCCCGAATCAGGCTCCTAGCAAGGAGGGGTGGATCAGACACAGAATTGCAGTGGGGAGAAAATTGTGGGGAAGCGTCATGGGAGCTGGGCCAAGAGGAACCATGAAAAGGAAGTAGGTTGAACAAAGGAAAGGAAACATGATGGGAAATGGGAAAGATGGAATTCTCAGTGGCAATTCTGGAAGCCTAGGCTCCATGCTTGCCTCACCAGCCTCCATATGGGTACCACACTGAGGCTTCTATCATACAGCTCTCCTTTTATCACTGGCAGGTCAGAGATGGTGTCTAAGTCACTGGGCTCAGGGTTCTGAGCATGGACCCCAGCTAGGAACACTTGTCCCTTGGGAAGTTAGAAACACTTTATCCGAATGCTGGCCTTCCCTTCTCTCACCTCCACCTCTGTGATTAGAGCAGTACTTATTTAACCAGAGGCCTAGGTGTGAATCCTGGCTCTGCCACTAACTGTGACCTTAGGGAAGTACTTAACTTATCTGTGCTTGAGTTTCTTCACTTATAATAATAATACTTTGTAGGGATGTTATCTAGATTAAATAAGCTTAAACAGTGCATGCCACTTAGTAAGCACTTGTTAAATATTGTCTATTATTCCTTATTTTTATAGATCAACTTCTGAAACTCCTCTGAACTGTAGATGCTCTTAATGCTCAGCGAGGAGCCAAAATCTCCATCAGCTTTTCAACTCCTTTAGGAAAGCAGAGTGACATGCTTTGCTATTAGATGTGGGAAGTGGTCAGGAGCACCCAACCTTAGAATGAAAGTCAGATCCCTACCCAAACTCTCAGTCCCATGTCTTACCCTTTAATAACATTCAAGAAGGGTGAAGTGGGACCAGGCAGAAGAGGCTACCATCAGAGTCAGGGTGCGGCCCTGGCTCCTCCTTACCGTGCATGTGCATACACTTCCACACGGTCCTGCAGTATCCGGACGATGAGCCAGAAGTCAGGCAGGCAGGGCCCAGGGAGGCTTGAGAGCGAAGGCTGTGCAGGTGTTGGCTCAGGTGCGGTCCGCAATGTGAAGGGGGCCTTCTCACCCAGGGTCTCATTGGGACCCTCACTGTCAGAGCCACTGCTGCCACCATCATAACCTGTGTCAAATGTGCTGAAGTTCAACCCCATCCTTATGCTCATCTGAGCCTCCGCTTCCCATCAGCCTAGAGTCCATCCCCCTGCCCCCGCTTACCTAGGTGGTCTGAGTCCACACTGCCCTGACTGGACATGAGGCTTAGTCCCTGGCTGGGCCCAGGCTGGCTCCCTGGGAAGAGAAGGAAAAGAAAGGCCTGGAGCACCTCCTCAATCCCACCTAGGACCACCTTCCAAAAATGGAAACAGGTCCAGGGATGTACAAGCCCTGTGTCCCGGCCTCAGACTGAGCTGCCCAAGTCTTTTCTTACCTCCCTGTGGCAGGCTGGGCAGACTGATGAGGGAGGGTCCCTCAGAATCCTCTGGGGAGCCAGGGGCTTGGGGGTTAGCTGTCAGGGCCTGAGGGGAGGAAGTCAGGACTGAGTCCAGGCCCCACACACCACCACCACCCCTGCCATTCCCAGGTCATCCCAGGAAAGACTCACCTCTCCTTCGTTGTTGTCAGCCTTATCCTCATGGCTGTGCCAAGCCCAGGCCACAGAAGGGGGCACCCCATGGGGTCCACCTGGCTGTTGGCCAGCTGCCACGAAGAAGAAGCCGCTGCCAGGGTCCTCGAGAAGAACATGACCAGGAAGGTGGAGGCGGCGGAACTCCTGAGGAACAGGAGCCACAGTTACAATCTAGACAGGCGCAGCCCTGCTTCTTCATGGCACCCACGCTTCCTTACCAGACCCTCACAACTACCTCTCTATGAAAGGTTCAATGACTCGCTTAAAGTCCAGTGGGCCAGTGGCAAGGTTGGGAGCTAGGTCTCGTCCCACTGGGGCTGCCAGGCATGGGGTAAAGGACAGACAATGCGGTGAGGAGGTGGGCAGAAGGGTAAGTCAATGGACCAAACGAAGAGAGGGCTTTCCAGTCCTGTCTCTGGGGTCCAGGGCCTATTCGGAGGGTAACATGCCTCCTTGAACTGTGTGAGGGAGCGCTCTGGCCCAAACACAAAACTCAGCGGCAGAGTCTGGCGAAGGCAAGTGGAGCGTCCAGGAGAGCTGCGGATGTGGGCAGCCGCTCGGTGCAGGGCAGGGCTCTGGGGGATGCCCCCTCTTCGGAGTGCCCCCACCATCTCATCCTCCAGCAACCAGCGGATCTAGAGTAAGAGGACAATCCCGGAAGTGGCAAAGGGCACCTCCCTTGCTGACTGGAAATCACCTCATTCCCAGACTAGAAGATACCCAGAAGACACTCTGCCTCACAGACGGAGGACGTTCTCACTTCAATCCCAGGATAAGGGGGTGCCTTACCCCACTGACATGATGGAGAGGGTATCAGTCATAGTGTTGAGGGGCTGTCCCTTAGGTTGGGGGAGGGAAGGCCCTCACCTCACTCATAGTGGTCTCAATAGCCAATCTGTGGGGTGCGGCCAAATTGGATAGTCCTGGGTGCCTAATTGGAAGAAAGGGTTAGACACTGGTTTCCAGAAAATAAAACTGAAGGGGAGCAAGAAACTCTTAAAGGAGAAAAAGAAATACCTATCTTCTTCTGGGGGTGGCAGTGGGGGCCCCAGGCCATCATCCGATCTTAAAGATGATGGTTGCCCTGGGGACCGTGGGAATGAAACACTACTCTCAGATGTTGACCTGAACAGGTAGGAGCAAAGGTCAAAGGTCAGTAACTAATATCCTCCCAAGACCTCCTCAGCACTCCTTTCTTGAAATATTTCAAGTGTCCCTAGATTCCGTAATGGTCCCCCTCCCCTAAGGCCCAGGCCCCCCCCCACCAAACATGCTGCCACACCGGTGGTGCTGAGGGTCCGAGGTCGGGGGGAGCTCTATTTCCAGCGGCAAAGTCAGCACAAAGACATCCAAAGTGACACTGAGGTCCCTCAGGGGTACTCGGCCCCCAATTGGGGGGCCCTCCAGACTGGAAAGCACCTGGCCTGGGAGAGGGGGGGAAAGATAGGGGTTACTGAGAACCCTAGGACAAGCATAGATTCCAAATTCTCAGTGCTAAAGAGTTATAGCCAAAGACTCTCCCCAAGCAGGCAGGCAGGCAGGCTGTCCCGGGACCTGTGGCCCTCCCCTGGGCACCCCCATCTCACCCAGGCAGGTGGGCAGGCTGCACACGGGTACTGAGCTGTGCTGCCCACGCAGCCGCACAGAGCACGTGAGGTGCAGGAAGAGCGGTGGCAGGTCATGCACAAGGCTCTCAGGCCCAGTGGGCGAGTCGCCCCCAAGGATACTGAAGGAGTCTTCATCAGGGTTCATGGTGTCTGCATCTGACAGCGAGGTGGAGTCTAGCCCAGCAGGCCCCAGGTCCGGCTCCCGGCTCTCGCAGTATTCCACCTCCAGCTCTGGGTCGCTCTCGGTGACCACACAGCAGGCAGATGTGTCTCCTAGAGATGCAGGTCTCATGGTCAATAGGAAAGGCTAGCCGTGGAGGCCCCTGAATCCTGGCTTGAAGCAGCCTTCCCCACCTTGATCCACTTCCCCACACACCTTCTTCTCCCATGAGTTCAGCCTCTGAAAACTCCAGGTCACTGACTTTTCTGTCTATTGTGTCCCGGGGTCCCTCATCCTGGGCCAAAAAAAAAAAAAAAAGGAAGAGACAGCTTGATCCAAGGCAGAGCAAGCGCCACATCCAGGACTCAGGGAACCCAGAGTCAAGAGGATCTGAATGGGCCCGGCTTGTGTGGCTCAGTGTTGAGCATCAACCCAAGAACCAAGAGGTCACTGGTTCGATTCCTGGTCAGGGCACGAGCAGGAGGCAGCCAATCAACGATTCTCATCATTGATGTTTCTATCCCTCTCTCCTCACTTCCTCTCTCTCTAAAAAATCAATAAGAGCATATTTTTTTAAAAAGAGAGAATCTGAGTGGGCCAAGTAGAACCTCTGGGGCTAGAGGTTGGGGGTAGGAGAAAGGTAAAGGAGAAAGCTGCTCACCTCTCGCCTGCTGGATGGAGGGCAGTAGAAGAAGTAGTGGGGATTGGAGGGCACTGTGCGGAAGTGGAGACCACTAATCTCCAGGAACTTCTCCTGTTTGGGGGTTAGAAGGAGGCTAGAATGTCAGCCATCCCTCAGAACACAGCCCTACCCTACAACAGACACCCACACCCTCAACGCAGGAGAGAGTATTAACCTGCTGCACAGGCAGGACTCCGCTCCTCTACCCTTACCTGGATGAGGCTATGAAGGACATCATGTGCCTCTCCTCTGAGCTGGCAGACGTCTGTCAGAGAGATCTCCAGGCCAGGGTCTGGATTGCCAGGCACACGGGTGCTCTGAAACTCAGGCTCACTCAGGTCCTCGGTCTCTATGCTGAGCGGGTGGGGTGGGGGGTGGGGGCATTGAAGTTTTAAGAACCATCTCCTGGAGGAGCCTCCTTCCCAACTGGGAGCAGCACACACGTGTCGGCCTGTCTCTAGGAAGGGTGAGCTGGGGACTCAGCAGTGGGCACAATAAAGTTTTTGCCCCTGGGAATCTCAAAGTAGTTCACGGGGATCACTGCTATTATATGAATGTTCTCGGAACAGCCTCTACTTTCACTGATAGCAACTGTCAACTCCCTACCCCAACCCAGCTCAACACTCCACCCCAGAACAGGAGACAGGAGAGCCAAAAGGGAGGATGCTCCCCAAGCCAAATGGGAGAAAGACTGGGCAGGAGGCAGGACACCAGCAACAAAGCACTACTGCCTCTCACTCAGGTGCTCGGCCATTCCCTGGGATCGATAGGTCCCAGTTTATTGGGACTTTGTGTGCCCCCTTCCACGTTATTCCAGGACAATCCTAACCTGGACTCAGAAGCCAGGATAGCTCGTTCCCGAGGCTCAGGGGCCTCCTCCATGCTGCTGCTGAAGGGACCAGGACTGAGAGGACCAGGACTTGGGGGTGCGTGAGGCAAACCCTGAGTGTGTCCACAGAGAGCAAGCAGAAAAGGGGTGATGTCTACTTCCTGTAGCAGCTCCTCACAGGCATCCACTGCCATCAGCAAGTCCTGGGAGGTCACACTCTGCGCTTGCTGCAAGCTCCGGAACAGCCCTGACAGAGTGGAAGGGCCCTTGAGGGTCAAGCTCTGGAACCGCCTCCCCAGTCCCAAGCCCTGTAATCCTCATGTCTCCTCCCTGATGCTCCCTCCAGTGGCCTCCTGCTCACCACGGACGTAGCATCGCTGAGCATGCTCCTGCAACAAGGCACAATGGTTGGCTGCCTCCTTGTATCTGGGCTCCATCCAGGCTGAGGAGGGGGAGGTCTGGTCGAGAAACTGAGTCCTAAGAATGAGAGGGAAGTGGGAGTTTGTCCACTTCAGACTCACCGTCCACCCACATTCCAGGGGGTCACCCACCGGGCCCCGCCAAATGTACCCATGGCCCCGCAAGTTCAACCGATTTGCTGAAGGAAGCCCAGCAAGGAGCGGGCAGGACGTGGCTAAGCAGCCGAGCTCCTGCCGCTGACCACCACCCTGCCTGTCCAGACCCGAGTGTAGCTGAGCCCTGACTGGGGATGACCTAGGTCAACGCTAAGGGCACTCACTGAAAGATGAGGTCTCGGGGCGCCTGAGGGGGCTGCATGCCAACCATTTGCTCCCTCAGCGCTTCCAGGGCACAGCTATAGATGAAGACAGGACATCGGGCCCGGGGCCCATCGGCACCCTCCGTCTGTGGAGCCTGACGCCCAGTGTAAGCCTGGAAGTCCCGATGGAAGGGCGGGCTCAGCTCTCCTGGATTTGAGGTACTGTCTATGGGAAGAGGTGTCACATGACTTCAAGCCCTCTATTTGTTCCCACTTCTGCTCCAGCTTAACTGACTTAAGAGGCAGCACCTTACCATAGGCTGGGGTGACACTGAGGACAGGGACCTGGGCCTTTGGAGCCCTGACCCCAGTCCCTCCCAGAACTTTCAGACTGGAGACCCCACTCCAATCCCCGAACTTGGGCTTTGTCTCTTCTTGAGAGGGCCCCTCTAGGCCATAGGTGGCCAGATGCTGGACATCTGAGAAGTAAAAGAGGGGTATCAATCAGAGCTGCCTGGTGGCCCAGTGAGGGAGCTCAGGGTTTGTATCTGAGGGGCTAGTGAGGAAGGTCAGTGGTTGGTACCTGAGAAGGTAGCTGGGAGGAATGTCAGAAATACATGTTGGGGGGTCACAAGCCTTGCATAGCAGCGCCACTGAGGGGGCTGGGCCGAGATGAGAGGCTTGAGAGTTTCAGGAGGGCCCACATTCTGTAAGACAGAAACAAAATTAGAGCAACCTGTCAGGGAGCAAACAACCCCTCTTCCTTCCTCCACCCTGGAGGGTATAGCTTGCAAGATCCAGAACAAAGCTGAATGACGGCATCCTGTCATCGGCAGGAGGCCTACTGTCCCGTGATAGAAAGTGGGGGATGAATATGTGGTGATGGAAGGAGGTCAGTATGAAAACGGCTCAAGGACATGAACCAGTGCTGACCATGGCAGGAAGCACCAAGTCTCCAGTTGTCTGAGTGCTGCTGACTGACTGTTCCTTCAGGATCCCGCGGTCCCCCACTGGTGGCCCCTCTGGACCTGCAATGAGGACAGAGATGAGTGGAAGAAGGCAGTACCAGCGGAGAGGCAAGGCTCTGAGGTGAGGAGAGCCGGAGACCAAAACCCAAAGACAGAAACCACCTTGTGGGATGGGGGTAAAGGGGCAGGGCCAGAGTCATATTTGGGAAGAGGTGGGGAACTTACCGGGACTGTAGCGGGTCCGCCGCAGCACCTCACTCAAGAAGGTAGCCTGGTCAGCGGCGCTCAGGGGGATCTCCCGGTCACTCAGCTCCTGCCCCAGGCAGCTGTGCAGCAGGCACAGCACCATGTCGTTGGCGGGACAAGGCCCCTCGGCGAGAGGGACGCCCTCTGGCTCTGCCCGACACACACTCCACTCAGCACCAAGAGCCTCCTGCTGCCCAGTGCCCCAGCTCAGCCCCGACCAGCACACCCCCCCAGCAGTTCCCAAGCCTCCTCTGGCCCTATTACTCATCTGCTGGTTCGCAGACTCATCTGCTCTCTATGCTCTGATTCACCCAGGCTTGCTAGCCCTCAAGGTGTGGGTGAGTGGTACAAAGTTCACCCACCTCTAGAAAGCAAAAGGAAGAACATCTGGAGCTGCTGGCACCGAGGCAACAGTCCCATTAGGTCAAAATGGAAAGGTATTTCATGGATACAGGCATCTCCTCGCTGGTCCAATCCTAAGGAGGAGGGAAGAAAGACAAGACCCACGTTGAGACCAGATTTTCTGTCTGTGCTGCCTTCGCCCTACCTACTCCCCTCAGGAGCCCCTTCCCTACTGACCATCAGAGACCCTTGGCTCTGGGGGCAGGGGACTCCATTCCTTGCTCTGGCACAGCTGTATCAGGTATTCAAAGCTCAGCATTGAGCCTATGCAGGCAGCATCCCGAGGATGGAGCTAGGGGAGGAACAGCAGAGGTCAGGGGTAGCCCCTCTGGTCCCAGAGACCTGGGCCTCCAGCTCCCAAGGAAGCCCACACGGTCAGACACTCAGAACACACAGTTTCAGAGGGATCAGAAAGCCCAATGGCTGTGGTGCTCCCAAAGGGAGGACACCCCACCTATAAGGGGTGGGGGTATTGCTAAGGTCACTCACAGCTCTTGGGATCTCAGAGTATGTCAAGTCCTGGAGATGCTTCCAGCAATCAGGGCCGGGTCCCACTCGCCCACACTGAGGCTCCACCCACACCTCGGTGACCAGATTGAGCTCCGAGTCTCCCTCCAGGGCCTCCACCTCCACATCGTTGTCATCATCTGTTGAGAAACTAAAGGAGGAAGGGGCCTGAGCCTGTGATTGAGGAGAGTCCAATCCACAACCCCATGGTTGGAGTCAGTCCACAGAGGGCAGGAAGGTGGTGCAAACACAGGGCAGCCACAAGTCACATGTGGCCTTACCAGACCTGCGCCTGCCTGATGAAGCATCTAAAAACAGCACCCTCTGCCCCAACTCCCTCAGGTATGGGAGGCAGAACTTCAGGGGACAGCAGGGAGGAGGAGGAATGTGGAGAGAGGCAACCCTCTGAGGGGCCAGGTCTCACCTGTCCTTGGTGGAGGTGGAGTGTGGGGGGAAGAGGATGTACTGGACCACACATGTGTGCCTCTCTTCCACTGCAGCCTGCCCCGGAGGCTCGTTCTGAGGGTAGATAGGATGGGAGATCCTGGGCAAACCCCAGCCCAGAGAGAGATCTGGCCCCACCCAGCTCTGGCCCTCAGAACTTTAGGCCCCTTGCCACACTGTCCTGGGACTGGCCTCGGGTCTGGTCCAGCGGTCCCAACCCAGATCAGAGGTCAGGGCCCCTGGGATGGTGACAAGCCTAGGTGGGAGGTATGATGAGGGACAGCACCTACCTGAATGGGAAGCTCCAGCACCATGTTGATGATTCCTTCCCCACTGCAGGCGAAGTGGAACCCTTCGGAGAGTCGGACTCTGAAGCCCCATAAAGGTGGGGGCAGGACAGGATGAGATGGGAGACACAGTCAGAGTATACATCCCAACCCCATGCCACTTATGCACCCACTTTCTAGCAGCCATCTAGGTAGACTTCAGTGCTGGTGGCCTTGCTAACACTAGTTGTCCTTCTAATGTAAGAAGTCCAATTAGGCCTAAATAAGAGTGGAAGGAGGCGGATGGAGGGCAGTGGCAAGCCCTGCTCTGTGCTGGATGCTCTGCATAACAGCAGCAGCAAAGAGATTGAGGCTTAGAGATGGGCAGTGTCTGGCATAGACTTTCTGCCAGTGTCCTGACCCAGAGTCTACACTGGCTCTCTCCCTTGCCCCCAGTTGTTTGGCAGGTTCAGGTGACATACTCAGTGAGGATGGAGAGGAGCTGGGCAATGGCGCTGAGCGGCAGTGCGGGGGCCAGTCCTGACGGGACGCTCCAGAGCCAGCGCTGATGGTAGAGGTAGCGGGACAGCGAAGCTAGGCTAGAAGAGGCTGAGCGGCCTGACACCAAGGGCAGTGGGCCTGGTGGCTCCAGTGTCAGCAAGAAGGGTGCCCGGTAGTCCAGGGGAAGCTTCTCATACCTGGGAAGAAGGGGCAACTCTCAGTCGATTGCTGCATATACCCAGCTAAGCCACAGCCTTCCCATGTACTCCAGGCCCCAACCCCACCCTCGGTACCAACCTGATAAGTAGTTTGTCCAGTGGCTTATGCAGGACCACAAGGCAGGGCCGGTCAGAGAGGGCCTGCTGTGGCCCCAGCAAGGGGGGAGACTTGGAGGGAGAGTTGCCCCCACCTATGCCCCCCAGCCCTTTTCGTTTCACCTTGGGTGTTGGTTCCTTACTTTGCACTCGGTGGGGGAAACGCAGCCGTAGGATCTCTTCTTGCAAGCCTGACACAATCTTGAGGAAAAAATGCAATTAGATTTTCCTACTCCCAAATCCTACAAATCTGGTAGAAGGGGCCCACAGACAAGGTGAGAGAACCTTACTCAATCTGGGGGTTCCTCTCGCTATGCCCTGGCCCTGTGGGTTTGGGGAGAAGGAGCCAGTCTAAACTCCAGACTCCTTGGGGCCAGCTCACCTTGTGCCGGGCCTGTGCTGGTGTGCCGATGGGAAAACCCAGGCGAAGAACCATACATGGGGCCTTGGAAATGATGCGGACCATGTAGAAGGAGGAGGGGGGCTGGTCTGGGGCACTGAGGAGAAATGGGAGTCAGTGGGCAGCCCTAGGTTGGCTGTAATTGAGTTTAGGAGGAAGTAGGGATACAGTCTGGGGTTAGAGGAAGAGACATGAGTTGAGATGGTTGGGGAGGAGTGAAGGGACATCACTTTGCCCACCTGGAGAGCAGCTTCACATAGGAATAGCCCTCAACTAGCACGAAGCTGCTCCAGTCCCGAAGCAGAGAGGTCAGCGAGGAGTGAGAGATCCTGCACTGGACAGTGCTGTAGCGGCCGTTGCTGCCCGGGGTGTGCAAGTGCTTGGGGATTGGTCTGAGAAGAGGGGTTAGTGTTGAGGTCAGACCCCCCAGCTCCAATCTGAACAGATTACTACCTCTCTCTTCTAGGACCTATTTGAGTATATGGGGCTAATGAGCAGGAAGAAAGGCCATAGTTTTTCTTGGCCTCGGTTGGTAAGGGCTCGGCTGCTGCTCCCCTTCCCCATCTTCCCTATTCCCTCACCCCTGCTCCTCCATCCCAACTACGGGCCTAAGAGGTTACTCACGTGTCATGCTCCAGGATTAGCACTAGGCGATGCATGTGCAGCCAGCGCTGCCATGAATTTGCATCCATAGACAGCACTGGCTTCCAGTAGGCAGCAAACTGAGCATGGGATGAGTCGGACCCACTGTGTTGAAGGGAGAGCACCTGGGGGTGGGAAGGAAAGCCCTATGTGAGTATTCATAGAAAACCAGGGTACAGCCTCCACACAGTGCACAGAACCATGGAGTTCAGAGGGTCAGAGATAGCAGTGGTTTAAGGCTAAAGGGACTCATACATAACCCAGCCTGGGCTGGATGTAAAAACTGCCTCTAATGTGAAGGCTAGGTTAGGATGAATGAGCCCAGGTTCAGACTATGTAGCCTTTTAAAGCTAATTCCAGGCAAAAGATGAGTCCTGCCACGCTTCTCTCACTGACTCTGGAGCAAAGCCACTGAGTGTTGGCAGGACCTGAGATGAAGCAATTGCTCACTAGCATAAGGCCCCTGGCCTAGCCGTGTCAGGCTGACACCCGGGGCCGAGTGTGAGGAAAGCACAGGACAAAGAGGCTACGGTCTTCACGAAGTGCACAGTTCACAGTAGTTGTTAATGGTGAAAAATGGGCGGCAGGGGGAGGCTAGAGTATGCCAGATGGAGCCAGAGGGAGGTGGGGCAAGAGGGCTCGCAGTCCTGGGATACCACCACCTAGACAACCAGTCTCTCTCTACGGATCCTCCTCCTTCCCCAGGGGCTTGGAAGGAAGAAGGAGAATTGCTCTCAAGCTTAAGAGGTTCTGGTTTGGGTGCCTCGGACTTGAGAGGGTGGGCACAAAATGAGGGTAATGAGATCAGAGGCACTCACCGGGGTGGTGGAGCCAGGAGGGATGTAGAAGAGTGGCACTCCGCTCTTGGTGCTGTCCGGAAGCGTGAAGTGTTCTGGGACTGAAGAGAAGGACTGGAGGTGGGCCAGCATCTGGTCCGTCTGGTTAATGCTGCAGGTCAAGGGCCAATTCTGAGCCACAACTGACTCTGGTGGGTACAGAGGGGAGCCCCAAGGGACAGGGGACCCTGGACACAAGCCTGGTGCTCAGGGTATCTCTCTTCACCCCTCAAGCTCACACATCTGCCCCTCCACACAACAAATTGCATCACTTAGGGTGCAATGACCTCACTCACCTCTGCAGCGTGTTCCAGAACCGCCGAATAACGTGGGTGCGATACAGTGAGCGAATGGGTTGCCTCAGCGCACAGGACACATCATGTAAAATGTCATAGCCACCTTCCATTGTGACTTCTACCCGTGTTCCTCGAGGGCCCTCAGGCTCCAGGGGCCAGGGCGCCACAGCCACGTACTCAATGCGCATGTTGTGTTTCCACAGGAGCACCAGCTTCACCTCCAGCTGGGACCCTCCTGCAGGGGAAGCAGGAGGGCTACTTAGGAGAAGCAGGCACAGGACTCCGGGCCTGGGACTGATTCCTATCTGAAACTCCCACCTACCTCATGGAACTCTAGCCTGGCCAAAGGTTCCAAGCATGGTTCCCTAATTTCAGGCCCCACAGCCTGCCAACTGACACAAACAAAATTTTGCATTAATCTGAAACAAAGCCAAGTTCAGGATATCACACCACTCTCAGGTGACTCGCCTGGGGCAAAAGGAGATGGAGCTGGGCAGATAAATGTTAAGAGAACCAAGCCCTGAAGGCAGTTCTGAACCTACTTGTCTCAAATGACAAGCAGAATCTTCATATGACACTTCCGTGTGTGATACGTGTGTCCTCTGCTTTGTTGGGCAGGTCTTCTCACACTCAAAGTCTGAGAGACTTGTGGGTACAGCAGGGCCTAGTAACACTTACCTTTGGCTAGTGTGACCTCTCGAACACTGTAGCCCTCTCGAAGCCGTACAGACACGGTGCTGACCAGGTCGGCTGGCACCTCCTTCTCAGTGTGCTTCTTCCGTCGAAGGGCCAAGGCAGGGTTGCTGCTGGCAGAGACCAGGTGCTCATTAAATAGTCGGTGCTGAGAGCCTAGTGAGGATGGAGAAGGGTACAGTGGTTACCAGTTAGTGGAGAGAGATATGGGAGAGGGGCTATGCTGAAATCATGGGGAGAGAAAAGTACCAGAGTAGTTAGCCCCAGTTATATTTTCAGTCCCCCAGAAACCCACACCCTAGATAGAGTCCCATATCATCTCAGCCCATCTTACACTTCCCCATTCCCGCACCTGCCCCAGTCGGCCTCTCACCGCAATAATATTCAGGGTTCAGGGCTTCCCCACTGCGCAGGAAGGAGTAGAGGAGAAATGCCCGGTGGTAGACAGTCAGACCCAGGTTGCCTGGCTCAGGCTCCGGACAAGTGGACAGGTAAGAGCCAAATGTTGCCATTGCAATGAACTTCATCAATTCCACATTGGGCACGTGGCCAAAACTGCAGTCATAGGAGTAAACTCCTCCCACCTGGAGAAAGTAAACAATTGGAGACCTCGCTCAAAAAGAGGCACCAGAGAATGAAGTATAAGCGGAAGAAAATGGGTTGGTGGCTGCTCCCATCCCCTGGACCACGGTGTGGAGAGTGGGCCAGTGTTCTCCCAGGACAGACGGCTGTTACTTTCCTTCCCTGAGCCCTTCTGCCTGAAGCCTGTGCCATCAGGTCATACCCTTCTTCCTCAATCAAATACCAGCCTGCCCCCATTCATTAAAGATTTTGGCAACTGGCTCACTGGCTTCTGTCACCATCCTGAGAGACTTCAATCTCTCTTTAACAAAGTGCTCCTCAAACTTTAGGGTGCTACAAAATACCCGAGGATTTTCTTGAAATGCAGTAGGTCTGGGGTGGGGCCTGAGATTCTGCATTTCTAACAAGCTCCCTGGTGATGCCAATGCTACTGGCTAGCCAATGCTGCTAGGCCATACTTTGTTTTAAAAAATATTTTTATTGATTTCAGAGAGGAAGGGAGAGGGAGACAGAAACATCAATGATGAAAGAGAGCCAAAACCGGTTTGTCTCAGTGGATAGAGCGTCGGCCTGTGGACTGAAGGGTCCCGGGTTCGATTCCGGTCAGGGGCATGTACCTTGGTTGCGGGCACATGCCCAGTAGGAGGTGTGCAGGAGGCAGCTGGTCGATGTTTCGCTCTCATCGATGTTTCTAACTCTCTATCCCTCTCCCTTCCTCTCTGTTAAAAAAAATCAATAAAATATATATATAAAAAAAAGAGAGAATCACTGACTGGCTGCCTCCTGCACGCCCCACACTGGGGATCGAGCCTGCAACCCCGGCATGTGACCTAACTGGGATTCGAATAGTGACCTTCTGGTTCATAGGTCGACACTCATCCACTGAGTCAGCAGGGCACAACCTTATCCCTTTATCTTCCATCCTCCTTCTCCTGCTGCTCTTTGACTTTACTAAGACTGCAAGGCCTTGAACCTCTGCTCTCTCCAAGTGTTCACCAGCCTCCTCATCCTCCTTTCTCAACCCAGTCGGGTCCCTATGTTCAAGCAACTTCATCAGCATAATTTTCAATTCCTTGGCCCTCTGTACTTTTTTTCTGCTTCTACCTCAAAAACCCAAGTTGGATGCCAATGGATCCCAAATGGAGAAAAACACATAGTTGTGTTGGTTGATACCACCTCAAAACATATGACACCCAACCCAGCTAGTCCTTCAATGCTGTCCTCAATATTGTTCCTTCCTCACACCCTGGCCTCCTTTCCCTTACAGTATTCATCTTCACCTTCTATTTCAGAGAGAAATCAATCACAGGCCCTTGGTAGAATTTATCTACGTCTTCACTTCTATCCTCCCGGTTTCAAAGAAAGACTTGAGCTTCTGCTCCTCAAATGTTTCTTAAGTCAATTGCCCTCCTGTCAGTTTAGGGTATTTACTCTATCAGGCTTCCTTTTCTTTCCTTTAGTTTCAAGTTGTTTCACCATGGATCCTTAGAACATGCTTAAGCCTCTAGCTTAAAAAGCAAACAAAACAAAATAGTAAAACACCCCTCTTCTTCCACCCTGTACTTCCCTCTGGCTATTCTTGTCTCACTCTCCACTTGATCCGAATAGCCAAATTCTTTATGTCAACACTTGTCTCTACTTCCTTCTAGTCCAGAGGTGGGCAAACTTTTTGACTTGAGGGCCACAATGGGTTCTTAAACTGGACTGGAGGGCCGGAACAAAAGCATGGATGGAGTGTTTGTGTGAACTAATATAAATTCAAAGTAAACATCATTACATAAAAGGGTACGGTCTTTTTTTTCAATAGTTTTATTCATTTCAAATCCAGCCCGCGGGCCGTAGTTTGCCCACGGCTGTTCTAGTCTATCCACTCTTCAACCCACTGCAATCATTTCCCTCAACATCTCTTCACTGAAATGGCCTGAAAAAGATCCCCATGACCTCCTAATCACCAAATCCAAAAGGCACTTTTCATTCCTCATTTTACATAATCTTTCTGCTGCATCTCACACTGTTAACTAGTCTCTTCTTTCCCAAACTCTAAATTCTCTGACATCAGAATCTCCTGGTTCTCACCTGATTATTTCCCTTCATTGTATGCCCAGCCCTCTACCTATGAAGGACCTTTAAACATTAGTGTTTCCCCAGGTTCTTCACTCTCTATCTCTCAACTAGTGCAGTCTCCTGAGTATCAGATATACATATCCAACTGCTAACTGCTATGAATAGCAGCCATTATTTAAGTAACTAGAAGCCTGGTGCACGGATTCATGCACTGGTGGGGTCCCTCAGCCTGGCCTGTGGGGATCGGGCAAAACTGGCTCTCCAACATCCCCCGAGGAGTCCCGGATTGCGAGAGGGCAACGCACCCTGGAATCAGACTTTCTCCTCTCTGGTTCCCGGTGTATCACCCGAGAACCACAGCTACCAAGTCACCACAGCTTGGCAGCTCCTGCATTGAATGTCTGCTCTCTGATGGTCAGTGTGCATCATAGCTACCAGCCAGAGCGCCTGCCCCCTGGTGGTCATTGTGCTTCATAGCTACCAGTCGGACAGTCACTTGGCTTTGATATACATAGGTTATGTTCAACATTAAGTACTTTATTTATTTATTTTTTTTTACATTAAGCACTTTAAATGCATCCTCTCATCCAATGAGGAAGGTACTATTATAATCTCTATTTACAAATAAATCCAACCAAGAAGTGATGTGCCCAGGGTCACAAGGCTAGTAAGTGGAGCCAGGATTCAGGCCAGGCATGCCTAACTCCAAAGGCCATCCTGTTGAACCATCAAATGCAGCATGCTCAAACCTGGATTCATCATCTTGTCCTCACTACACCCCAACTGCTTCTCTTTGTTTGCTCTGCCAGCTACACATTCATCACTGAAGTCAGTACATTGAAGATATCCTTAACTTCTTTCTCCCTCACCCCTTACCACTTGTTAATCATTTCATGTTGATTCTACCTTTTCGTTTTCTCAATCCTATTCTTTTCTCTCTTACCCTAATTCCCCTAACTTAAGCCCTAATCCTCTCACCTGACCATTGCAATTAATAGTGGTCTTTCCTCCATCCCTGCCCTTTACCCAGCATCAAGAGTGACCTTAATAAAACACAAACCCAACTAGTGACTTTCCTTCTATTTATCTGTGTCACCCACAGAATTTTGCTGACACTCAATACAGCAGAACCAGCTTTTCATGCTCTGGCCTCCAGCCTTGTTTCCCATAGCTCTTTGCCCCTGCCCCACAGTTCATCAATCCAAATCGACTGCAGTTCCCTGAATATACCACTTTCTCCTAAGCTGGTTAGAGCTGGGCTTTCTGACCCTGACAAACAAAACAGTAGTAACTAATCTAATGAGGCTGGTGCTGACTGCCAGAGTTCAAATTCTGCATTCTTTTTACTATAAAATGCTGTTTCCCACATCCTAAGGAAAGAGGACAAAGACAAGAGTCCTCTCCCACCACTGCCACCTACCTCTTTCTAGACATGGCACCTCTTCCCACCACACACATGTAATTATGCTATTGGCTTTACCTAGGGAAATCATCGCCTGCAAAGAAAGTAACTAATCACATCCCACTTTGTGAGATGCCATACTTCCCCCTCCGTCATCCTAGAAAGTCCTCACCTGTACAAAGGAACACGCCACAGTGCCACTGCGAAGCTGGTTCAGCAAGGTCTCACAGACAGCAACATCAGGGACGCTGGTCACCCCATCTGTGATCACAATGATACCTGGAGCAGGAAACATCAGACTCAGGCCCAGGGACACTGACCCGTCAAAACCAGGCACTCAACTGATGAAGCCCTGAAGACCTTGGTGTCTGCCAACAAATGTGTTTTATAAGATTCAAACACCTTTCTTTTCCCTTTCACTCCTGCTTTTTTCTCGTGAGTGCTGGATCCCAGTCTCTTCCTGAATGATGTCCTTGGAGTGCTACTCCTTCCCACAGGATCCCTGATGGTTGTCAGAGCTGTGGGTACTGAGATATCCACTAACACACACTTAACTCTTTTTTTTTTTTTAATATATTTTATTGATTTTTTACAGAGAGGAAGGGAGAGAGATAGAGAGTTAGAAACAGATGAGAGAGAAACATCGATCAGCTGCCTCCTGCACATCTCCTATTGGGGATGTGCCCGCAACCAAGGTACATGCCCTTGACCGGAATCGAACCCGGGACCCTTCAGTCCGCAGGCCAACGCTCTATCCACTGAGCCAAACCGGTTTCGGCCACACACTTAACTCTTACAAACAAGAAACAGACCCTCTCCTCTGGGGCCCACTGATTCCCTGGAAACTAGCTTTGCTGATAATGCTCCCCCCAAATCCTTCCTCAATTCTATTTCCCCAATCCCACCAACATTCCTTCTACTGACCTGCACTAGAGTTTGAGGGGAGCAACTGCAGCGCCAAGATGCCCTGACGAATCATACTGACCAGTCCAAGATCAGCTGTCACCATGGAGACTCCCATCTTCCGGCCAGGGAGCTCCCCTGAGTCTGGGGACTGGTCCTCTGCCTGGCCCAGTAACAGAAAATACAGAATGGGGCAGATAGCATTGCCACATCCATAGCAAAGCCCGAATTTACAGCAGCACTGCCCAAGCCAATATAGGCCCAATCGTATGAAGACCCCAAACCCCCAACTCTGCAGCCAAACCCTGACAGTGCTTCCTCCCCGAGCTGTGTTCAGATACTAACCCTCAGATGGACAGGGAGTCCAGCACCAAATGTAGCACTAGATTGTACTGGAGCAGGGCTTCCTCACCTTTTGCCAATACGGCCCTCTTTCCATATTTTTCTACTGTCATTATGAAATATTTTATATATCAATTGACACCATGTTTCAGACACACAGAACTGCCAACTGTCTGACTACTTCTAGGACATTGAATGGAATGAAAATGCATTCTAGTGAGCCCAAAGAGCTTTGTCCTTGACTGTATAAAGTACTAACTAGAAGTCAAAGCTATCCATGATCACCTTCTCAGATCCATCAAGGGAGAAGATCCAGGACTAAAAAAAAACATAGCAAAGAGCCTTCACATTTTCTCCCAGCAAGAATCTGTGTCCTGGAAAGAGTATCCGAGCCCTCCTCCCAATAGGGAACCTGTCATGGGTACTCACTAGCACTTCTAATCCTGGCTCACTCTGCCTCTGGCTCTTTTTTTCTACTCTCTGTCCCCTCTGTATTAGGCTTACCCCCGCCCCCCCGCCTCTGTTCCTTAACAGCTGCTCTTTCTAAATGGCAATTGCTTTGTCTCCCACATACTTTGTCTCCCACATACCTGGCTCTGGGGGTCATACTGCTGCTGCAGCATGGTGGCCACCTTATCCTCAAAGAGACAGAGCTGTGCATATACCTGCTGCAGGAACACTTCCTGCTGGGAAGGGTCCAAAAGGCAGCCCTGGATCAGTACCTGAGAAGCATGAGGGAAAGACCAAGACATGAAGGTCAGGGGATACCGGGCAGTACCCCTCCTGACCTCCCTATTTACTTTCCCTCTAGGCAACCCTGACTTCCCACCCAAGCAAGCTAATTCCACAGCCAGTTCCTCCCTCACCGGATCATCTACTCCATCACTCCTCAGCCCAGGTATTCCTGCTCACTGCCCCCAGGTCATGTCACCTTAATCTAGGTTCACAACCTTCCTCCGCTTTAGGTCCTCCACACTGGGTTTCCCCATATCCCCGCATGGGGGCGACAAAAGATCTTCCAACTCCTTCCATCTTTGTCCATAAACTGCCCCACCTCAGCTTAGCAACGCCTTTTTCATTCTACCTCATATATTTTTTATTCTTGTTGATTCCTAAGCACTGCACACAGAGGCTGTCTGAAAATTTTCTTTTTAAGTTAAAAATCTTCTTATTCCCCCAATGAATGCTCCTTCCTTCCCTTTACTCTCAATAACTTCCCCCCTCAATAGGAATTCCCAGCTTACCCTAACCATGAAGGTATACTACTCTCCAACCCACAGAAAACACCTCAAATTTTGCTAGATGTTTATATCTGTGTTCTTGTGCTTCCTTCCAGGCTCTGAAGGAAAGATTTCTTCTCCTCCTCTTTTTCCCTAAAGCTAATCTCTCCATCTAATCTTGGGTCCTCCTTCTAATACCTTCATTTTCTCTCCATGGGGTTTCTTTTCTTCTACTTCCAACATAAATAAGTGCTCCCATCCAGGGCTCTCCCTGCTTTTCCCATACCTCTTTTATTCCCCCCTTTCTCTCTCCTAAGCTCCAAAGGGCCCTTCTTTTGCTTCTGTAACTTGTTTCCTGAGCCTACACAGCCCAACTGGGTTATTTCTACTACCTCTGTAACTTTCTAAATAAACTTTCTCTTATAATTTGAAAAAAGAAAAAGAAAAAAAAGCCCCCATCCTAAAAATGTTACATCGGGCTGTTGACCCCTGGTGGCCCTGGGTCTCTCCTTTTTCTCTCCCTATCAGACTCCTTCAACCTGTCTCACATACCCCAACCCTGCTCTCCTGTGCAACAACTCCCTCTTCGTTCCCTATTCAGAACTGGGAAGTGTGTGAGCACAGCCCAAAGAGGGGAGAGGGGCACTCTATACCACTCTACACGCCAGACTGTGAGAAGCAAAATAGAATCAGGGGGATATAAAAAGATGAGAAAGATGCTCACAGCTGTATTGTTTAGAAGAGTGAAAATTGGGTCAACCTAAGGGTCCAACAATAAAGGTTTGGCTAAATACATAATGATAAAATATGATTAAGTCAAGCAGCCATTAAAAGTCATGTTTCTAAAGAATATTTAGTAATGTGGAAAAACACCCGCCCTCGCTGGTTTGGCTCAGTGGATAGAGCACCGGCCTGAGGATTGAAGGGTCTCAGGTTCAATTCTGGTCAAGGGCACATGCCTGGGTTGCGGGCGCGATCCCCAGTAGGGGGTGTGCAGGAGGCAGCTGATCAATGATACTCCCTCATCATTGATGTTTCTATCTCTGTCTTTCCCTTCCTCTCTGAACTCAATAAAAAATCTTTTAAAAAAAAAAAAAAAGGAAGAAAAACACCGATATTATACTTAAAAAAAACAGGACGTAAAATTGTGTGTCTGGAATGAGCCTGATGTTTCTCCTCTATTTGGATGAGGGTTGGTGGTGAGGAAGGGTAAACACATACTCAAAGTCAAGAAGGAAACTCCATAAAATGCTAATAGTAGTTATTTTTGAGTGGTATATTATGGGTGAGTTTTGTTTTTCTTTTTAATTCTATTATTTTTCAATTCTCCTTCAATGGACATGTATTGTAAAGTGAGTTAATTTTTTTTTTTTTTTTTTAAGAATATCAGGATACATCTTGAGAGAGCTGTAGAGATGGTGAGGAAGCTGGCTCAGGGCCCAGGGACCCTTGGGGCTCAAATATGTCCTCTCCTCTCCACGGTTGCTGCCCTTGTTCAGGCCTCATCTCCTCTCCCATGCTATAATAATCTTCTGTTCTCCCCAGTCCAGAATTTGTCCCCTAATCCATCTTCCTCATTGGCCACAAACAAGTGTGATCTTCCTAGAGCACAAATCTGATTTTATTACCATCCATTTAAAACCTTCTCAGGTTCCCTATTACCTATGGCTAATAGTTTTCATTTGCATGTTTTCTATGTGGCAGGCACTGCTTGACATGTATTAATTTAATCACCACATAATATTAATACACCTCAAATTTTGCTAGATGTTTTTATCTGTGTTCTTGTGCTTCCTTCCAGGCTCTTTTCTCCCCATTTTGGAGAAAAGATCCAGATTCATAAAGAGGTTAAGTAACTTGCCTAAGGGCACACAGCCAGTACGTGGTACAGTCAGGAAGCAAATACAGGCAATGTGATTCAAGACCCAGCACCCTTCACCACCACCCACCACACTAAAGTCCCCAATAGAATAAGTACTAGTTCTTAGCTATGACATTCAAAGGTTTTCATAATCCTGCCCTTATCTCACCAGTCTCCTCCTTAACTCCTCACCTCCACATTCAAACTTTACTGTGTCAAACTAAGTAACATGTAATGAGAGCAGTTTCCTAGCTATATCTTTGCTCCACAGGTCACTCTGTCTGGAAAGCCTGTTTCCCTGTTCTTGAATGGTTAATTTCAATCCTTCCTTCATGACACAGTTCAAATGCCTCTTTGTCCCAAGATGAGGACTTCTAACTCCTGCAGACACATCCAGGCTTTGTTGGATGCTCCCCTACCTTGCTCTCATTGCCCCCGAATCATAACTTAGTAGTGCCCTTATCACATTCAACTGAAATTATCTCCTTCAATATCAGTATGCTCCATTAAACCCTAACCCTATCTCCTCCCATCAGGATAAGGACAGTGTCTGATTCAGCTATGTATTCAGGACCCAATCCAGACCTGGAATAGAACAGGCTTCAGTAAGTGTTTGCCAAACCCAACCAAGTGTTGAGTGATTACCTAATACCTATGCTTTTCCTGCCTTGGCTTTCAACACCTACCAAGTCTGGCCTCTGGGGATGGAGCCCACAACCAACAGTCCTAACAGCTGCACTAGGAGAGCACTTTAATCCAGGGCAGAGAGCTGGGATTCAGGTGTGTACCAATGGCCTTGCATATTTCTTTTTTTTTCTAAATATATTTTTATTGATTTCAGAGAGGAAGGGAGAGGGAGAGAGAGAGAAACATCAATGATGAGAGAGAATCATTGATTGGCTGCCTCCTGCACACCTCCGAGTGGGGACTGAGCCTGCAACCTGGGCATGTGCCCTGACCAGAATTGAACCCGGGACCCTTCAGTCCTAGGCTGACACTCTATCCACTGAGCAAACCAGCTAAGGCAAGCTTTGCGTATTTCAAAACCCTCAGATGCTGTTCCTTGCATCCCTGTCTTTCAAAACCAGCTAAGGTGACGATGTAGCCATCAGGCACAGTTTCAGGGTAAGCCCCTACCAGTGAGTTGAGAGGGTAGTTAAGAGCAGATGAGGGGAAACTGGGTCATGCTTATCTAAGCCAAAAACAGATATTCCAGTAACAGACTTGACCATTCTCCAAAAGGAGTGTCTTGTGATAGCCTGCTTGGGTGTTGGATAAGCCCTGTAATTATCTGGTCAGCATTACACCCAACCCTTTACAGGGCTCTGAGAAAATGACTCGCTTCTGTCCTTGGAAGAAATTATGTTTCTGAGTATTGGTTATATTTCAAAATCATAAAACTATTCCTGAAGACCATCTTCAAAGGTTAATGCCAGGAGTCAGGACACACAGAAAAAACAGACTCCAGTGGCCAGACCAGAGACTTACAGGAGTGAGAGAGAAATTTGTCCAATCAATGCCAACTGACCTAAAGCTTATGGGATGGCTCTTTTTTTAAAAAAATATATATTTTATTGATTTCAGAGAGGAAGGGAAAGGGAGAAAGAGATAGGAACACCAATGATGAGAGAGAATCACTGATCGGCTGCTCTACCCGCACGCCCCCCACTGGGGATCGAGCCTGCAACCTGGGCATCTGCCCTAACTGGGAATCGAACCGGTGACCTCCTGGCTCCTAGGTCGACGCTCTACCGCTGAGCTACACCCGGCTGGGCATGGGAAGGCTCTTTAAGACCAGGGAAACGGATTCTTTCCAAGAGGAGAGAGAGTCATAGAGATGACTAAGAAACAGGTTTAAGAAGCTAGCAGAGCTGGGGACTTGGGCACAGGTAGTAGACTCAGGATAAGGACTTGGTCACAGGACGACCAGAAATGAGGTCTGAGGGTACAAACTTGGAGAAAGGATGCAATACCTGGTGGGACTGTAGGCCAATAATTGAGGAGTAGGCCTGGATAGTTACGTAGATCTCAGGCTGGAAGTCGATGCAAGATCCAGGCACTCGGAAGGGCCGAAGCAGCCCTCGGAGGCAGCGGGAGAGGGCGTGGAAAACTTCATCAAACAAGATCTCCCCCGTGGAATCATCCTGAGGGCAATGCACACAAAGATCTCTCAAGGGGGGCGGGGGGCAAAGGCAGCCCTGGACGGAGGGCAGAGACAAGGAGCTTTCATGGGTCAGTGGGCCTCTTATCTTCAGGTTGATCGCACCCCCAAACACAGTGCCACCACTGGAATGGGATCTGTCTTTACCCACCGTTCCCTTACAGCCTAGCCGGTCTCCTTCCACAATGGTAGGCTGAGACCACTGTTCATTTCTCCCAAGCCTTTCCCTCTCCTCCTCACCCCCACCCCATCCTTTCTTCCACTATCTCCCCCAGCTCCTTACCACAATGCCAGTAGATGGGCTAAGGTCCAGCTCAATGACAAATCGATACTGCCAAGCCAAGAAGGTGACCTGAGTGGAAGGTACGAGGAGGAATGGCCTTGGGACCACTGGTTCATCTGGCTGCCACCCAGGGGGCAAGACACTGAGGACTTCCAACTCCTGCTCAGATTGAAGCTGACCATTAGGATGAAGAGGAAAGAAAAGTGTCAGGAAAGAGGCACACCTTTTGTCCCAGGGCCTGAACTTCTAGAGCCAAAATGACACAACACTGGCTCCACCTCCCACAACCCAACACATACTTTTCCTATCTGGAAAATTATGAAACAAAATTTTCCCTGAAGAATCATCTTGTGGGCAAAGTCACTTGCCCCTCCCAGAGTTAGTCTCCCCTCCTGCCTCTTTCCAGTACCCTCTTAAATAAAACAGATTTTCTGAGCCGGCCCCTCAAATCCTGTATGTCTCTGGGCCTCACCAACATTTCCTGGGGTGTGGCCTGCACAGTTTGATGCAGGTGATTGAGGAACCACGCCAGGCGAACATTTCGGGAGATTCGATAATCTTTTTTCATCAACAGAAACACCTGCCCAGCTTCTTCCACCTGGGGACAAAGAGACATTAATAAATTTATAAAAATTCACTGTATTCCTCCTATATACAGGTCACTGTGCAAGTAATTTATTAAAAATATATTTTATTCAATTTTTACAGAGAGGAAAGGAGAGGGATAGTTAGAAACATCAATGAGAGAGAAACATCGATCAGCTGCCTCCTGCACGCTCCTTACTGGGGATGTGCCCACAACCAAGGTACATGCCCTTGACTGGAATCGAACCTGGGACCCTTGAGTCCACAGGCTGACACTCTAACCACTGAGCCAAACTGGCTAGGGCACTGTGCACGTAATTTGAGGATCTCACAATGCATAAGGGAGAGGCAAGTCAGCAGAGGTGAAAAGTTTACTCCCACCTCCATGCAAGGTGTACCCAAAGATTCAATTCTCAGCTCTCTGCTCCCATTCCCCCTGCAGATCTCTATATAGATGAAGTGACCTTTACACATTATCAAATGTTCATGTGAGTTTCTCCTATAAACTATAAGCTCCTTGAAAGCAGGGATTGTATCTTGTTCGAGCTTGGTGTCCCTGTGCTTGGCAAATTGCTTAAAACAGAACAGATGCTCAATAATGCCAGATAGTTCCTCCTAATAACCCCAATGACAGCAGAAACTAAAACAGGGATGGGGAACGTCTAGCCCTCAGGCCGTATAAGGCCCTAAAAATCATTTGGTCTGGCCCTGCCAATGCATTAGGGATGAGTTAATTAAATGTTTGACCAAATGTAGCAGGCTAATTTTTAAAAATATATATTTTAATTGATTTCAGAGAGGAAGGAAGAAGGAGAGAAAGACAGAAACATCCATGATGGGAGAGATCATTGATCGGCTGCCTCCTGCAAGTCCCCCACTGGGGATCGAGCCCACAACCGGGGGATGTACCCTTGACCAGAATCAAACCCTTTCAGTTCACAGGCCGACGCTCTATCCACTGAGCCAAACTGGCTAGGGCAAGCAGGCTAATTTTTAAGTTGATAATTTTGTATGGCCTGTGAATGATGTTATAAATATCCAAATGGCCCTTGGCAGAAAAAAAGGTTTCCCAGCCCTGAACTAATGAAATCATCACTGGGTAAATGGTAAGCCTGTTGAATACCTCAAAATCAAACCTCTGTGGGTCACGATCTCCTACCCCCACACCTGCCAGTTATTAACACTCTAGTTCAGGGGTGGGCAAACTTTTTGACTCAAGGGCCACAATGGGTTCTTAAACTGGACCGGAGGGCCGGAACAAAAGCATGGATGGAGTGTTTGTGTGAACTAATATAAATTCAAAGTAAACATCTACAATAATAAAAGAGAAACATGGTAATTGGCGTACGACCGCTACCCTTCCCATTGGCTAATCAGCGAGATATGCAAATTAACTGGCAGCCAAGATGGCGGCCGGCAGCCAGGCAGCTGATGCGAACAGGGAGGCTTGCTTGCCTCAGCATGAGGAAGCCAAGGTTCCCCGTCTGCAGCTGGGGGGGCTCTGAGCTCCTGAAGCAACAACTCCAAAAGATACAATGTTTCAATTATAGAAGCTAAAAGATGGCGGTTAATTTGCATACTCAGGCTCCAAGGAGCGAAGCCAAACAGCCCTAAAGCGGCAGGGCAGAGAGGCCTCAGGGCCCCGGGAACAGTGGAGCAGACAGGCCTCCTGGCCTAGGATCAGCGGAGCTGCGAGGCCTCAGGACCCCAGGATCAGCAGAACCTAGAGGCCTCCCGACCCCGGGATCAGTGGAGCCGGGAGGCCTCAGGACCCCGGGATCAGCGGAGCCAGAGAGGCATCCTGGCCCGGGGATCAGCAGAGCCGAGAGGCCTCCTGGCCTCGGTTATCAGCGGAGCCGAGAGGCCTCCAGGCCTGGGATCAGCTGAGCTGCGAGGTCTCAGGACCCCAGGATCAGCAGAGCCAAGAGGCCTCCTGGCCCCGGTTATCAGCGGAGCCGAGAGGCCTCCCGGCCCGGGATCAGTGGAGCCGCGAGGCCTCAGGACCCCAGGATCAGCGGAGCCGAGAGGCCTCCTGGCCGGGGATCAGTGAAGCGAGAGGGATCCTGGCCCCGGGATCAGCGGAGCAAGGAGACCTCCCAGCACCGGGATCAGCGTGACAGGGGGCAGCGACCAAACCCCTGATCCCCCTGCAGCTCTGTGCATGACAGGGGGCGGCACTCCAACTCCCCAATCAGCCCTGCTCTGAGCCCAACCAGGGGCTGCACCTAGGGATTGGGCCTGCCCTCTGCCACCTGGGAGCAGGCCTAAGCCAGCAGGTCGTTATCTCCCGAGGGGTCCCAGACTGCGAGAGGGCACAGGCCGAGCTGAGGGACCCCCCCCACCCCACCCCTCCAGTGCACAAATTTTTGTGCACCGGGCCTCTAGTCATTACATAAAAGGGTACGGTCTTTTTTTTTTTTTTTTTAGTTTTATTCATTTCAAATGGGCCGTATCTGGCCCGCGGGCCGTAGTTTGCCCACGGCTGCTCTAGTTCCTTCCCTCCATTGCCTTATGGACAGTTGGTCCAATGTCCTGACAAGCATCAGTTCCCTTGCCCATGTCCTTGTCCTTACTACCTAAGCCCTGCCAAATGCTGACTCAGGCTGTATTGACATTCTCCCTCATCCATACATGTACCACACCACCTGCCCTTTGACAGAAAGAAAGTTGCCACCTCTGGCAGGCCTTTACCAATCCTTTTCCTTCTCCCTGGTCAGCACTTCGAGGGTTTTCCAATCCCTCACCACCATAGTCCTGACAGATAAATGTGCCTACGGTGTCACAGAGAAAATAGGGTCAATCCCCAAACATTTCTCCCTGACTAATCCTTTTAGGTATGTAATACTCCTTTTACTCCAAGCATGTCAAACTCTCAGCCCACAGGCCGCATGCAGCCCAGCCAATATGACGGTATGTAAGAAATGTGTTAATAAAAATTTCGTAACTTAAGTTTTACAATATCCTGTTATACATAATTATTAATAATAAACTACAACGCTAACGACGGATTACTATAATAGTGTTGCATTCATTTCCCTTACTTGCCTTATGCGCAGGCGCACCATTTCTCTCCACTAATATTAGCAGCGAATATTTTAGCAGCCAATTGCCACGTCATTAGTCTTGGACTGACTTGTTTGGTGTGCGCAACAGGAAATACTTCGCTTTCAGAGAACAAGAAAAATAGGTTTATTTGCGTTACACTTATTAGTTTGTGTAGTTATTCAGTGTCTGGTAAGTTAATGTTCAAGAAAAAAAATCAATTTTTATTAAAATGTTCTATTATTTTATGTTAACGATTACTCATTTATTTCAGGCTTTTGTATTCAGCATGATTCTATCGAAATAAACCTCCATTTCTATGAAAATTGAAGCTTTTGTTTTTTTGCAGCCCACCTAAACTTAAACCTTGTTTATTTGGCCCGTGTTAGCCTTTGAGTTTGACATGCTTGCTTTACTCCCTTACTCTTGCCTCAGATGAAAAGATTACTCTCCTGTTCTAGACAAATTGCAAATTTCTCTTCCTGTGTCCCTGACTAGTGAAGGGGAAATGCCAGGCTGTGAGGATTGAAGGTGGTAGAGAAATGAACAGAAAGAAGCCAATGACTGCCTGTTGAGAACTGTGGTGTTGAAAGGAAGTGATTTTTGTCCCTCTAAAATTGGGAAATATGAATGGAGTATAGATCAAAATAGTTCTGGAGAAGCAATAATAGAGGGTGCCTAAAGTCAGAGAAGAGCATGGAGAGTAGAGGTGCAATGACTAAAGATGAAGAAAGTCTTCTCTAAGACAGAGGGCAAGCATCAAAAGCTATAGAAACAGATACTGGGAAATGGCAGAGATGAAAGTAGAAGGCAAAAAGAAGACAGAAACTCATATTGAGGACCTAAAATATATTCAATAATAAAACTATAGAGGTTAAGTGCAAGAATTTCAGATTTAGACAGCTTAGGACTGAATCCCAATTTTCCCCTTATTAGTTAACCTCTTTAAACTTCAGTGGCCTCATTTGTAAAATGGAGGTAATCCTAATACTAATCTAATAATTCTGTTATGCAGATTAAGTGACATCGTGCATATGAAATACTCAACACAGTGCCTAGCACTTAGCAAGAATAAAATTTAACTATTGCGCCCGGCCCGTGTGGCTCAGTGGTTGAGTGTCGAACTATGAACCAGGAGGTCACGATTCAATTTCCCTGGTCAGGGCACATGTCCAAGTTTTGGGCTTGAGATCCCCAGTGTGGGGCGTGCAGGAGACAGCCGGTCAATGATTCTCTCTCATCATTGATGTTTCTCTGTTTCTCTGTTTCTCTCCCTCTCCTTTCTCTCTGAAATCAATAAAAATATATTTTTTAAAAATTTAACTATTGCAGTTATTACTAGATGCACACTAGGATCTTTACATAGATAATCTCATTCAGTCTTCACACAAAACATTTAACAGAAGAAAACGGAGATCAAAAAAAGTTAAGTGGCTTAGGTACAGGGCCAGAAGTCAAACCCAGGCCTGATGAGCTGCAAAGCCCTTCTATTGAGAATGATAAATGGATTAAAGTAGCAACTTATGAGCAGAAAAGATTTAAAGTGGTTATATGAAGGAAATGGGAGTTTACAAGCAGAAAGGATACTCTAACATAATCAGAAAGACAAATGCTAATTTACACAGTGATTTTATGTGATTCAGCATTATTTTGTATTGTCTCTATACCATCTAGGATCACAGGTCTGGGAAATTCTACTCTCTATTATACTGCTTCTCTACTCTGGGCTGAGGTAGACACTGGCTAGGACTCTGGCTTTTGTCCTGAATTAGGCCAAGCTATCCAACTCTTTTCTTCCAACAGGGCAGAAACATATCTACATTTTAAAAGTTCCTTCTGCCCTAGCCAGAGGATTTAACCTTGGCCTGAGGACTGAACATTGGCCTGAACACTGAAGGGTCACGGGTTCGATTCCAGGTCACATACCTGGGTTGCAGGTTTGATCCCCAGGGCGAGTGATCAAGGTATCTCTTCCATAATGATGTTTCTGTCTTTCCCTCCCTAGCTATCTACCTTCCCTCCCTCTCTCCCTCCTTCCCTCCTTCGCACTCTCTCTAAAAAATCAATGGGAAAAATATCCTTGGGTGAAGATTAATAAAACAAATTCCTCTGGGTCTTGGAGAAAGAAGCACCGCACTGTGTCATGGTCAGAGTGAGGCTGAGTGGCTGACGCTTACTGCGCTGGGGTCTGGGCTTGGTCCCAGGAGTGGGGCTTCTCCTGGCACCTTCCCACAGGTCAGTGGCCTCAACTAGAGAGGGGAGAGGACACTGGCCAGAAAGGGAACACCCACCAAGCCAGAATTGCAGCAGAAAGTTCCCTCCACTCCCACCCTAGGCTTTCTGACCTTCCTCTGAGGCTTGAAATCCAATCTGGATCACTCCCTGGAAATGTCCTTAAAAAGGTTTATAAGAAAAAAAGGAGGATGAACTCAGGCAAGTTCTGGAGGAGATGAAAGCTTTATATGAACAAAACCAATGAAGTGAAGTTAGGTGGACGAAGTAATTTGATACCAACCACCAAATTTCAACACTGTACTTTGCTAGGAAATTGACAGCATACCTGTATGACCCACTCAGGTGGGAATACAGCAGTGTTTTGCCAAATGTTTTACGATTTCACATGTCTGCTAAAGAAATAGCATGGCTCAATCATTATAAAAAGTTCTTTGCTACTTATGTGAGGTCATTGGGAGGAGATGAAGATTTGGATATTACATGGAATATGAACCTCCCCAATGCCTATATACTGAAGTACGATGTCTAAAAGACTGAAGAATTTGCAGTTGATGATGGCACTTCAGTCCTATTTAAAAAACTACAGCACTTTCTACCTGGGTGGAAGTGCAAGCAGCTGATTAGACAAGGCATTCTGGAGCATGTCCTGTGGCAACCTCATACTGAGGCACTGCCAAGCTTCCCTGTGGCACGAGGGTGAACCCATCTACACAAACTTCTATACTTCCTTCTCCACCCTCCCTTGCCCCCACGCCTCTTTGGTTTTAAAAGTTACAGACATTCTTTAATATAACCAGCAATACTTGGCTGAGGATGGTTTGTTCTCCTATTGTACAAGATTCCTTCTCTTTTTTGTAATCTGTATCTATAATTATAACATTCCTACAATTACAAAAAAAAAAAAATTCCCTCTGGATACCATGTGATTCAGAAAGTTTCCTTAATGACCATGGGAAATGACAGTCATCTAGACCAGAGCTACTCAAAGTAGCCATTCTATGTTCCAGGGGAGACAAGGAGTTGTGTACCACGTGAAATCACCACTGCCTTTCATTGAGAAAGCCTTGCTATGAAAAAACAAACAAAAGTCAGCTTCAATTAACCTTTGAGACAAGTGAGCTTAGTTGTACTTTAAGATATTTTTAGAATAAGACAGACAAGAACTGGTGATTAATTGGAAGTGAGAAAGAAAGTGATAAAAAGGAAGGTGTCAAGGTTGACTAAGGTAGCATCAGAAACCAGTAAGTGGCAGAAAGATTTCCAAGTTAGCTAGGAAAAATTAATATATTTACCATCACTTTCTAAGCACAACCTCCTAAAAAAGTCCCATCAAATTAGTCTTATTGCCAAGCCCCTAAAGTCAGAAAAGGAGTCTACTGGCAACGAAAGAACCTGCAGCAATTACTTGCCCTCTCTTTCTCTGATCCACGGTCTCAGAGTGGGAGACTCTCATGAAAGGGCAACCTTTCCCTCAGGATTGACCGAGCTGGTGTGGGTGTGATATTAGTAACCATGCTTGTGTTTGAGTTGACTATGCTGGATCCCTGCCAGGCTTCTTATCTGAAAAAGGATAGGCTGGGGCTCAGGGTATTATCAGAACAGGAAGAATATCCCACCCTGGCTGAGTAGCTTAGTTGGTTGGAGCACCAAGGTTGCAGGTTTGATCCCTGGTAGGGGCACATACAAGAATCAACAAATGAACGCATGGATGGGTGGAGCAACAAATCTAGATGTGTCTCTCTCCCCCTTAAATAGAGAAATAAATTAAAAACACACACACAAAATAGGAAGAATATCCCAATTTAGCAGTCCTTCATGTTTATCACCCTATCCCCAGGGTCTAGTGCAGTGCCTGGCATATAAGATGCTCAAAACAATTTTGCTAAGTAAGTGAATTCACGCTATGTTCTCAGCAAAGTAAACTTAACATTTAAAACTAACCATAATCAGTACAATTGTTCTCAGGGTGAGAAAATCTTAACACTAGCCTCCATACTATTTTCCTTTTGTTCTTTGGTAGTCAGAGCACATGTCCAAGGGCCAACACTATAAGGACAGTCGGGACATTTGGTCACTCTATCTTCTAGAACTAAAATCTTGGCAATGATTTCCTGCACTGTTAGGTATCTCTGTTGGGTATTCACAAAGCAGTCTATAATTCTTCATAGCACCCACCACAATTTACAATAAAAGAATTTATGTACTTTTTATTTTACTTATTTATTTATTCAAGTTATACGAGAAAGTTTATTTAGAGAGTCACAGAGGTAGTAGAGGTGAGCCAGCTGGGCTGCGTAGGCTCAGGAAACAAGTTGCAGAAGCAAAAGAAGGGCCCTTGGAGCCTCGGAGAGAGAAGGGCAAAGGTAACATGCCTGGAGGGTAGTGGGGGAAGGGAAAGGTGCTGAGCAAGCTATTTATGCACTTTTAAAAATATTTTTTAATTGATTTTTTTTTAGAGAGAGGAAGGGAGAGGGAGAGAGGAGAAAACATCCTTTAGCTGCCTCCTACATACCCCCTACTGGAGATCAACCTAGCAACCTGGGCATGTGTCCTGACCAGGAGTGGAACAGACAACCTCTGAGTACATGGGAGGATATTCAACCAACTGAGCCAAACTGGCCAGGGCTTTATGTACTTTTTAATGTTTGTTTCTCCTACAGGTCTAGAAGCTCCAGGGAAGTAGGGCTTTGTCTATATATTGTTCTTTGCTGTATCCTAAGAAACTAGCACAGTGCCAAAGCACACTAAGTATTGAAATGTTTGTTGAATAAAAGCATGAAAGAGAAATTGCTCTCACAATCGATTTACCAGTTATTCTTAGTTTTTCCACTTTTATCAACATCTGCTCTTTGTTGTTCAAGAGTTTCCATCCTTCCTCATCACCCACTTTATGGAAAAACTAGCAAATCTATTGTTTGGGGTTTTCCTTTGCTTTCATGAAAGCTGTGGTATTTTTTGTTTGTTTGTTTTAAGCCAGTTTTTTACTAGTCTGTTCTTTTTCAGTATTATCTTCTTTTTTGCTGTTCTTGGAATCTGGGGAGAAGGTTTTGGTGTGCATTCTAATAGATTTGTTTTGAAAGAAAGTGTGATTTGATAGCCGAGACTATGGGCTTCAGCTTTAGTCCTCTTCTATAAAATACCACCAGCTACCCCAAATATGAAAATATAAATATGAAAATATGAATATGAAAATATAAACGCACACATCAGTACAATAACAAGTCAGTCAACATCAGTTGCTTCTGAGTCTATCAAACATCTGATGACCGCCTGGAGTCTTTGCTTTTCCGTAATAAGTATCTCCAGGTTCTCTAAGTGCATCTCCAACAGAATGACTTCAAATTTCCTCATTATTTTATTTTATATCATATGCCTATGAATGAACTCTGGTTGATCAACTTCTCAACCTAAAATGTGGAGGCTGATATGGAACACAATACCCAGGTGAGGTCACACATTCAGAGCCCTCGAGGTTCTATTTACATATTTAAAAGCTTTATCATCCCATACTCAGGAACCTCCATGACTTTCTCTCTTGTGCTGCTGTTCAGATCTGTCCTCATGTAGCTGGCGTTTTGGGACACATACAATTATTCAATTAGTCCTATTATATTCGATAAATTCAGTCTATTATTCTATTGTGAAGTTAGGAGAGGGCTCCTTTTTCTTCTAATAAGTCTCTTTACAGCAGCGGTTCTCAACCTGTGGGTTGCAACCCCTTTGGGGTCGAATGACCTTTTCACAGGGGTCGCCTAAGACCATAGGTAAACACATAAATAATTACATATTGTTTTTGTGATTAATCACTATGCTTTAATTATGTTCAATTTGTAACAATGAAAATACATCCTGCATATCAGATATTTACATTATGATTCATAACAGTTGCAAAATTACAGTTATGAAGTAGCAACGAAAATAATTTTATGGTTGGGGGTCACCACAACATGAGGAACTGTATTAAATTAAAGGGTTGCGGCATTAGGAAGGTTGAGAACCACTGCTTTACAGCTTAATTTCCCTGCTAATTTGATCAGGATGCCATTGTCCTCATCCAAGTCCAAAGAGGACAAAGGCAAGGTGAGCATGCATTCATTTATCAGCCAACAAATTTATGAAAAGCCTGCCACATACCAGCACTAGGTCCTAAGTATACAATGGAAAGCAAAAACTGGCATTCTCTATTCTCACAAAATTTACCCAATGGAAAAAAAAATCAAGTCACTACTCTAATAATTTTATTATATAAACTGAGTATATTCACCAAAGGATAAGAATGGGGTTCTATGATAACATGTAACTAAGTAATCTGTCCCAGGCTAGGATCTTAGGAGAAAGAGACACTGAAGGTTAACAGGGTTTGTTAAGTGAGGAGGGATAGGGGGATAAACCAGATGGAGGGTATGATCACTGTGCTATTAGAAAACTTCCTTTAGATTATTAGTTAGTAGGCTGCTTAATTACACTACTATACAGCTTCCATTTTTCCACCTTGTCTCTAAAGTCATTTAGGATGATGGACTGACTGTCCAAGGCCAAGCTGGAGTCTAGTTCATCAATCAGTTCTTACAGAATCCACTAGCTTGAAACCAGGAACAATTTTTCTCACATTCCCCCTTATATGTGATCCTTCAAAGTCAACAAACATGTTTTCAAAACATCCTTATGTTTTCTTCACTTTCAAGGTGTAATTTATCAGAACCGGAGGACTTAAAAAGATTTAGGCAGTCCGGCCATGTGACTCAGCGGTTGGGTATCAACCCATGAACCAAGAGGTTACTGGTTAGATTCACAGTCAGGGCAAATGCCTGGGTTTCAGGCTCGATCCCCAGTAGGGGGCGTGCAGGAGGCAGCCTATCCATGATGTTTCTCTCCCTCTAAAAGCATATTTATTTTAAAAAAAGATTTAAGCAGCTCCAATGGTATTTTTCAAAGTGTGATCCAAGGGCCAGCTGCATCAGGATTACCTGAGGTTCTTATCAGAATGCAGACTCCTGGGCACCACCCCAAACCAACTGAATTAGAGTGGATAGGGTTCAGGAATCTACGCTTAACAAGCTCCCCAAGTGATTCTTCCACTTTAATGTTTGAGAATCCATGAATCTGTGATGTTCTCACAGTGCCTACACTCATACAGAGCTTCAAGTCCCTAATACTTAATCCTCCTGAGTCTAAAGTGCATTATACTTAGAGGAGTCTGGCAAAGAGAAAGCAGGGTTTTGGAGTCAAGAGATCGATCTGAAATTAAATCTGGTTCTACTACTTACTATCTAGGTGAGCTTGGACAAGTTACATAATTTTTCCAGGCCTCAGTTTCTTCATTGATAACGTGGATAAGAATATCTATTTCATAAAGATATTGTTGTAATTAAACACGAGAGTCAGAACAATGATAGAGGAAGCCTATCATTCTTTGGAACAATTATTGAGGCCTACATACCATTTATAACAAGATGAATAAATCATCAGATACTGCACTGCATATCATGTATATCAGTATAAAGGAAACATTCCCATCTCATTAACTTGTTTTTGCACCTGGCTCTTTGTAGTTGAGATATAATTCAAGCTTTGTGCTGTTTTCTGTTAAGAGTCCCATGAAAAATGTAGACTTTCCCCCCCACCTCCCCGCCTTGAGCTGTCTGAAGCCTCCTTACCACTATACATATGACATAGTCCTGAAACTCTAGTATGGCCTCAACCTGAATCTTCTCCAGCCTCATCTCTCACCCATCTCCCCCTGAGTTAGAGTCCCTAGGATCAAATGCTTGTTCTGCTGCTTATCGGTGGAAGGTCTTGGTGAAGTTATGTAAACTCTCTGTGCCTTAGTTTCCTTATCTGTGAAAGGGGAATAATAAAAGTACCTATTTCGGGGGGGGGGGGGGTTAGAAGTATTATATGACTTGAGCAAGCACCTGTGTTAGCTATTCTCATTGTCACACTGTAGCCACTAGCAGCTGCTTCCTCTCAGTTCTCCAAAGGCTCAACCTTCTCACTTCAGAATTCTCACTATTCCTTTAGTCTTCTCATGCTTAAGGCTTAAATGTTATTCCTCTGAAGCAACTTCCTGATCCACCTCAGCTCCCACCATTTCTTAACAAAGTAGGTTAAGAACTGTTGTTAAAGCTTATTGGCTTAAATGTACTCTTTTTTGGTGTGGTCCCTTTGGGGGCCAATTGGGAGAAAGAGAAACCCATAGTGCAACGTTTTGATACTGAAAATTGAACAAGTATCTTTTTAAAATAAAGAACCAGTCCCTCCAAAAAAAAAAAAAACAACAAAAAACTGCTGTTAAATACTCATTCGCTCTGTATTTTTCCTTTGCAGCACTTAATTATCATAATTCAATGTTTGCTTACGCCATTAAAATAAGGAACATGTCTTACACTGCCCCATATCCACCCTGATAATTAGTACAATTCTGGATCCATAACAGCACTCAAAATATTTTAAGTATTTGATGAACGAATGATTTCTTAAATCTGCCTATGCCCAAACGCTCTCTCTAGGCGTGGTATCAACCCTAAAGGTCAGTCACTTTTCTGCCCAGTGGCGGAAGAATTCTTTACCCCCTTTACTTCCTGAGATAACATTTTCAGAAATGCAAATCAAGAACTTAACAAATGCTTAATCTTTGGCTGAATGAGATTCCCAGGAGTGTGTTTTGACTCTTACTTTAGATCTGCACTGTTCAATATGGTAGCTGCTACTGCATGGGGCTACTAAGCACTTGAAGTATTATTGCTAGTATAAAATGATATGTGCTGAAGTGTAAAATGCATGCTAGACTTTAAAGATTTAGTACAGCCCTAACTGGTTTGGCTCAGTGGATAGAGCATCGGCCTTTGGACTGAAGGGTCCCAGGTTCGATTCCAGTCAAGGGCATGTACCTTGGTTGCAGGCACATCCCCAGTGGGAGTGTGTGCAGGAGGCAGCTGATTGATGTTTCTCTCTCATCGATGTTTCTAACTCTCTATCCCTCTCCCTTCCTCTCTGTAAAAAATCAATAAAATATATATATATATATAAAAAGATTTGGTACAAAAAAAGAATATTAATATCTCATAATTTAAAAATATTTATTATAAGTTAAAGTAATATTTTGGAAATATAGGATTAAATAAATATATGACTAATTTTTCTCCATTTCTTTTTACCTTTTTAAATGTGGCTACTAGGAAATTTACATAGATGGTTTGCATTAGGTTTCTACTGGACAATGCTGTTTAAGACTATCTGCCTAGAAAGTATGTTGTATTTCCCCATTTTATTTCCTTGTTTTAATCCATAACAAAATAGACTATAAATTATTTCATGGTTTTTCTCAATACTGGTATTTCTGATGCATGGGCTCTTCCTGTGAATATGTCTGATTATTTTAAATAAGGCATAATTTCCTACTTAATCCTGAGTCTCATCACATCCAATCCCAGTGAACTGGAGATTTACCATCCCATGGCTGCTTTATTATTTATAAGTATTTATTATTATTAAACATAATGGTTAAGAACGTAAGATCTGGAGCCAGGCCCCCTGTTTTTGGAGTCCTGGCTCTACTACTTACTAGCTGTGCAACTGTTTCTCTGAATTTCTCTGTGCCTGTTTCCACAACTGAAAAATGGGGATGGTAATAGTGTCGACTTCATAGGGTTGAGAGCATTCATTGGTATTGGTAAAGTGCTTAGGATGATGCCTGGTATGCAGTAACCATTTAGTAATGACTACTATCTGTGTCATCATACACACCCCTCACCCTTCCCACCTACTCATATTCTCTTGTGATATTGGACACCGCCCCGAGTGATGTTGTTCCTTCCAGATCTGAGCGATTTATGCGGGGAGCTTCTAACTGCAGAATTCTGCTACCCGCCAGCTGAGTGGCACTTGGGTAAGGTACTTAACCTCCCTCACGTCCCAATTTCCTTTATCTGTAAACGAGAATGGGTGTTGCCACCTTCCTCGCACGAGTTTGAATAACACAAGGTATATGACGTTCCTTTCGAGGTCCTTACCACCTAATTGATACCTCAAATGCATTTTTTCTGGTTTAATACTTGTGATCCTCACAACACACCATGAGATAGGTATTTTATGAAGGAAACAACATCTGGGATGTCAAAACTTGCCCCAAGTTAGCTCAACAGTGGAACGAGGTTTCACTCCGAGTCAAAAATATTTTCACGAAACCAAAACTGCTTTCCCTAAGCATGAACGCTAGAAATAAATTATCTCATGCTGTTTATGGGATTCCAATGTTTGAAGAAATGCAGAAATCGGAAAAGGAAGTCCATCGCCCTGTTGCCCCCTGAAACTGCAACAGAAAATCAAAATAAAGGGTTTAATACTATTATTAGGTCAAAGCACCCAAGAGCCTTAGAGTCGGCGACGTGGATGAAATTTCAGTAAACAACACAAAGCAGCGAGTTTCCCCTCGAGGAAATTGCGGACCTCGGGGAGGAGGCTCAACTGACAGGCTTTCGGGGCCAGCCCGGTCGCCCCAAGACCCGGAGGAGGCCACGGCCGGACCAGGCCGCCGGGCCCTCGGATCTCGGGGCCCAGAGCTGCGCCCGCCCGCCCCTCACCTCCGGCTCCGGGCGTTCCGAAGCCATCACACAGCGCTCCCGCGCCGGCCCGGGCCAGGGAAGATGTTCCGCTTGTGACCCCTGACCCGGCTGCCGCGCACCTGGCAGGAACAGGAAGTGAGTAGGCGGGACAACTTATGCGCTCTCTGATTGGTGGAAGCAACCCTCTCCGCGTGACTCGTTGACTTGAAAACCGGAAGAGGAGGTGGTTGCCGCAGACAGTGCCCCCGCTATGCAGGTGAGTATTTGGTTGGGGCGATCGGTATAGCCACTTAGTTTCGGTTAACCGGCCCGAGAGTAGGCCGACCGAGGAGAGAATGAGGAGTTGAAGCTGAGAGTAGGGGGCAGAGCCCGAGGCTGACACTTAAGGGAACGTGGGGTGGAGGGGCGAGGCCTACGGGGGAGAGAGGCGGAGATGACATGGGTTGGGAGCCCGGCTGACCAGAGAGAAACCACGGCTAAATCGGGAGGGAGGAAGCATCACTGATTTGCTAGGTTATGGGAAAGGACCAGGTTGTAATTTGGGAAGGTTGAGCTGCATCTTAAGGAAGACGACTCAAGAAAGTGCCGGGGTGGCCGGCTGTTGGATGCCGAAATAACAGGGAATTTGCAATCGGAGAGAAGCCCGAGGGATGAAGAAATTGTGGAACCCCTGTGGCCAAAAGCTAAACTAATTATAATCTGAGGCCGTGGGTGGCTCCTGCCCTGCACATTGGCGAGTTTGCAAGACGATTTCCCAACCTGTGCCCAAAGTAAAACCGGAGGCTATAGATAGAAAAAAAATTATTTTGCAGGACTCCCCCCACCCCCCAGCATTTACAGTTTTTTGTCTGGTGCTTAGGACGTGTGCATTTTTTAAAAATATAGTTTTATTGATTTCAGAGAGGAAGGGAGAGGGAGAGAGATAGAAACATCAATGATGAGAGAGAATCATTGATCTGCTGCCTCCTGCACGCCCCCTACTGAGGATCAAGCTTGCAACCCAGGCATGTGCCCTTGACTGGAATCATCCCGAGACCCTTCAGTCCGCGGGCCGATGCTCTGTCCACTGAACCAAACCAGCTGGGGCGACATTTGCATTTTTAAAATTTATTTTTATTTAATTGCTGACAGTATTACAGATGTCTCCCATTTTCTCCCTTTTTGCCCAACCCCCACCCCAAGCCTTCCCCATTCATTATGTTGTTTTGTTCATTTGTCATAGTTTCTTGCACCTGGACGTCTGTCAGTAAATGTTTATAAGCCTGTGAAAGGGGCACAGGAATGTTGGCACAGAGATAAAATGAGTGCAGATTAATTCAGCAAGGAGAAGGTTGAAACATCAAGTGCTGAGGGCAAATGAAGAGCTGAGGCAGGGGCTGCGGTGGTGGTCCAAGGCCAGCCAGTGGTCAGAGAAACCTTCCTGTATAGGTAGATTTCTCAGAGATTGTGTGCCATTGGCAAGAACAGCCTGGCTCACAAGGCAAGCTCTAGAACAGAGTCGTACCGATGCTGCAGAGGTACACAAAAGTGAATAAACCCAGACATTAGGTCTCGAGAAAAGTTCTCAATGAGAGAATAGAGCAGTGATGGCGAACCTCTGACACGCGAACTCATTTTTTTGGTTGATTTTTCTTTGTTAAATGGCATTTAAATATATAAAATAAATATAAATCTTTGTTTTACTATGGTTGCAAATATCAAAAAATTTCTATATGTGACACGGCACCAGAGTTAAGTTAGGGTTTTTCAAAATGCTGACATGCCGAGCTCAAAAGGTTCGCCATCACTGGAATAGAGTATACTTAGTACAGAGAAAAACCAGGCATGAATTAGGAAATGATGGAGAAAGGAATCAGTTGTAGAAAGAATCGAGGTCAGGTGCATGAGTTGAAAGGTCTAAGAGTTGATGCTGTCTGTAACCCAAATACCAAAGATAGAAAACAACCTGGCTCTCGTATGCCAGTGAGATCCTGTGTTACTTAATAGTGTTGCATACTGTCATCCTGGCTTTTCAGCCTTCCTTTGTATGCGTCATACTCACCCTCATCTGAGTAACCAACCTGTTCCTATTGGTGCAGAGGGAGGAGAAGCAGCTTGAAGCGTCATTAGATGCACTGCTGAGTCAAGTGGCTGATCTGAAGAACTCACTGGGGAGTTTCATTTACAAATTAGAGAACGAGTATGACCGGTTGACCTGGTAAGGATGGCCAGGGTAATCTGGGGAGGGCTGCATGGGTGGGGGGGCCAAGCCTCCTGGTGAATAGGGCACCTCCAGTGATAGAACCATTTATCAGTTTGCAAACATCTTATGATTTGGTAAGAGCTAGGTTTCCCAACATTTAACGAATGAAGTATAATATAGGGCCTCCATGACAAGGAAGTAGAGAAATGCCCAGTTTCCCAATCTAGGCTCTTTCTAGCTTTGATTCTCACCCTTTGACTTCTTTGAAAAGAAATCCTCCCACTACAGTAGGAACACAAAGGTCATACTGGATCTCTTGCCATAGATATTGGTGAGCCTTTTAAATCCAACCTACTCTGGAAATATAGATCTTATTTCCAGGCCAGAAAAGAGGCTTTTACTCCGTTTCTGAACTTTTGGTGATAACAGTGTAGGCATGGTTCCTTTTTTTTTTTTTTAAATATATATATATATATATATATATATATATATTATTGATTTTTTTTTTATTATTAGTTAAGGTATTACAAATGTGTTCTCATCCCCCCATTAACCCCCAACCTCCCCCCCATGGTTCCTATTTTGCCACTGTTCCTCACCCCATTCAAGAAATGAACTTTTTTCTCCATCTGTGTCAGAAACTGAAAGTGTGTCCCTCTTTTCTAACCCCACAATCCCTATAAGACACGCTGGTTCCTACCTAGTCCAGCTCTAGGGCTAGGAGTCTTTTGGGGGTGAGTCTGAGTATTCCTAATCTGAAGGACCCCTTTTTTTTTTTTTTTTAAATATATATTTTATTGATTTTTTTTTTTACAGAGAGGAAGGGAGAGGGACAGAGAGCTAGAAACACCGATGAGAGAGAAACATCGATCAGCTGCCTCCTGCACACCTCCTACTGGGATGTGCCCGCAACCAAGGTACATGCCCTTGACCGGAATCGAACCCGGGACCTCTCGGTCTGCAGACCGACGCTCTATCCACTGAGCCAAACCAGTCAGGGCTGAAGGACCCCTTTGAGGCTACTGTACTGGGAATATTCTGACACCTTCTTACTACCACCAGGCCCTCTGTCCTGGACAACTTTGCCTTGCTCTCTGGACAGTTGAACACTCTGAACAAGGTCTTGAAGCATGAAAAGACACCACTGTTCCGTAACCAGGTCATCATCCCTCTGGTGTTGTCCCCAGACCGTGATGAAGATCTTATGGTAAGAGGAGGAGAAGGGTACAACTTGGGAAATTAAGTTCTTTGGTAAGGGCCTAGAGCACAGTCGTTGGCTGGTTATTGTAGAGGTTCTGAATGTGGAGCAATAAGTGAGGCTGCATTTTGGAGGCCTTGCTTTTTGTCCTGGAGTTGGGGAGCTGCTCCCAAATAAACCTGAAGACCTTGCCACCAAGGCAAAGGCCTTTCTCATCCAACACCTGTCTGGAGCAAAATGCATTTTCTATTGTAACTTTGTATATTTTAGTCTTTGATTAAAATGTAGCAGAGAGATTTGCCCCTGTGTCTAGTACAGATAGGAGTGTGAGGAAACAGAGATGAATGATAGAGTGAGGGGTATGGTGTCCTAGGAAGCAAAGTATCATACATCTTAGGCTGTGTTTTTCCTGAAAATGCACTGTTTGCCTGTGACAGGACCTATATATCGGTCCAGATTGACTCTTCTTGGAATGCCTAGGATGATTAATAAAAGCTGTGTTTAACAGCGGCAGACGGAAGGACGAGTACCTGTTTTCAGCCATGAGGTAGTCCCTGACCATCTGAGAACCAAGCCTGACCCTGAGGTTGAAGAGCAAGAGAAGCAACTGACAACAGATGCTGCCCGCATCGGTGCTGATGTAGCTCAGGTTGGACTGATTCACTGCCCTGCTGCCCCCCACCCCCAAGTCCCACATGAGAAGCTAGGCTTTACTATTGCTGTTTCATAGGATGCACAGTTGATTGCATATAAGTTGCCCCTGAAAGAGCACAAGAAAGCAGCTTCCCCACAATCATTTCTTGCTTGCCCTAATCTCTCTACCAATTTGTGTGTTACAGAAGCAGATCCAGAGTTTAAATAAAATGTGCTCAAACCTTTTGGAGAAAATCAGCAAAGAGGAACGAGAATCAGAGAGTGGAGGTATGGAGGGATCGGTGGCAAAATGGAGAAGGAAAGCCCTGAGTTTAATCCTTACTTCCATAAGTCAGATCTCTTTCCTCTTATAGAAAAAGGTTAGAAACTTGCCCAAAGGCACCAGCCATACTAATAAGTAGTGGAGTGCCCTAGCTGGTGTTGCTAAGTGGTTAGCACATCAGTCCCTATCACTGAAGGGTCGAAGGTTCGACTCCCAGTCAAGGGCATGTGCCTGGGTTTCAGGTTCATCACCAGCCCCTACCGGGGCACATGTGGGAGGCAACCAATTGATGTCTCTTTCACATCGACGTTTTTCTCACTTTTTCCTCTTTTCTCCCCCTCCTTCCCTTCCACTCTCTCTAAAAATCAATGGAAAAAATATCCTCAGGTGAGGATTTAAAATAAAAATAAATTTTTTAAAAAATGGAGAAGGAAAGAGGGATAAGATCACTTTTGTAGGAATGGTGGTTAGTAGCGAAGTGAGGACATATAAGAATGAGCTGCTTAGGAAAGGGTATACATCCATTTTGTTAGCTTTTTGTTTAAGTCCAGCCCTAGAACAGATGGAGAAAATGGGCAAAGTGAAAAGGGAGAATTCTGAGATAGTTGTGGAGGTTCTTTGACTCTTCCTCTGGGCTACCAGGGAGTCTAGATGCTGCTAAAGTCAGAACGCTAAGCCCTGGTACTCATACTGGTCTTCCTACTGCTAGGTTCCGTCCAGGGTCAGCGGAATACTTCAGGGTCCTCACTCACCTTTTTCTTCAGGTCTCCGGCCAAACAAGCAGACCTTTAACCCTGCAGACACCAGTGCCTTGGTGGCAGCTGTTGCCTTTGGAAAGGGGCTGTCCAATTGGAGACCTTCAGGCACCAGTGGATCTGGCCAGCCAGGCCAGCCAGGAACGGGAACAATCCTTGCAGGAGCCTCAGGATTGCAGCAGGTGCAGATGACAGGTGCTCCAAGCCAGCAGCAGTCAATTCTCAGTGGGGTACAAATGGCCCAGGCAGGTCAACCAGGTAAGGTGGCAGGGATTGACATGGTGACAGACCTTGAGCAAGGAAGTGGGAATAAGCTGAGTTGTCTGAGCCTTCAGGCTCCCCAGAGCTGGAGATTTTCTCCCATTCTCCTGGATTGTGATCCAGAAAACAATTTTTGAGAGTAAAAATCTCATTTGAGACGCTAACAAACTCCAGAGAATGAAGAATAACTTTGAATAGCAGAAACTGCTCTCACCTCCAACCCCTATCTCAAACCTGTCTCTCAGCTACCCTTCTGTTCCATTTACTCTGGATATCAGGTATGGTAGGGTTTTTTTCTTAGAGAAACCGATGGTCAGACCTTAATTAAGACCATTTGATAGGTGGGTTGAGAATTGATAAGCAGTAAGTTTCCCAGTGCTACATGTATTCTTTTCTCCATATTCTGTCTCCTGCTCACTTTTAGTGATGATGAGAACAGTCTGGAGGAGTTCAGATGCAAGTAACTAGAAGAGATATTTTTTTCTACACTGTCTGAGAAAAGGGACAATTAAAATAAAAGTATATTCTTCTACCTGTGAATGGGGATCACACGGATTTAGCTATCTTTTCTAGGAATAGGTGAGCAGGAGTCTGATCCCTCCCACCACGTCATCTCCCCACAAACAGCCCGTTCCTCCTTGATAGCGTTAGGGAGAGAGCTGGTGTGCAACCACGCCTCTGAGCTTTGGCGTCCAGGTTCAGATGCTACAGAGGTTCTGAGTTGATAGAGAGGGTGGCAGAAGGAAACCTAAGAGACCACATTTCTGAATTATCATAAAAGTCTTACCATGCATCAAGTGTCTTTCTTTATGTTCCTTTTAGGGAAAATGCCAAGTGGAATAAAAACCAACATCAAGTCAGCTTCAATGCATCCCTACCAGCGGTGAGTGTGGCCAGCGACCTCGACTCCCAGATGCTCTTTGTAGAGCTAGGCAGTGAAATTGCCTTTTGCCCAAACTGACCTAGATGGGTACAATAAAAGGACATGGCTTTCAACAACAGACAAATCCCAGCTTTGCCACTGACTAACTGTGTGACCTTGGGCAAGTGACCTAATTTTTCTGAGCCTGTTTTCTTATTTGTAAACGATAGTAATCTCTACATCATAAGACTGTTGTGAGGATTAAATGAGAAAATGAATGTAAAACACTTAGCACAGTGTCTATATCTATAAAAGGCTAATATATAAAGTGTCCCCTTGGGAGTTCGACCGAGAGACTGGGAGTTCGATCACTCGCTATGAAATGCGCTGACCACCAGGGGGTAGCAGGGAATGAAGGAAGGCCCCGATTGGCCCTGATTGCCAGCCAGGCCTAGGGACCCTACCTATGCCTGAATTTCTTGCACCGGGCCTCTAGTATGAAATAATTGGTATTTAATAAATGATAGTTTCTACAGCCACTTCTCCCTACTGCCCTCCTCAGTCCTTGATCCAGAACTGACCCTGATCTGATACTGCTTCATGTCAGTGGTGAGCTGATGAACACAGGATCACGGACCACTCTGTTCTGTTGGAAAGTCTGCTTATTTTGTGCTGCTAGACACTGTGGCAGCCTCTATGTTCTTAGAGGCACAACGTCTCTGCCCGGCTCCTTCCTGGCCATGTCTTCAAGCTAGGCGGTGAGGCTTCTGGGCTGGGGTGAACGATCTCCCTAAAGCTTTGGTAAAGCTTGGGCCTGCTCTGCTCTCCATGAGCCTGTGCTTCAAGGAAGAGCCGGATCAATCATGGGAATGGGTAGCCACCAGTACCTTTGCCTGCGTTTTTAAGTTGAAGAGCAGAGTGATTTTGAGTCTCTAGTCTAAGTTGCCTTTCTCACTCCTTTTGGGCAAGGGCAAGGGTTGGGTCAGCAGAAGTGGACCAAAGGGTTTCTCTGAATAAAGTTACTTAAATTTTGATGGTCATATGTCAGGCATATCTGACAGCAATTTATGAGACTTTCAAGGTTGCTTCAAGGTAATTGTAATTTGTTCTCCCTAAGAAGTTTTATCTTTGATTAGCTTTGATCTAAAAGTCCTGAGTTTTGAGGACAGCCTTCTAGCTGCCTTTTTTCTGTTCTCTTTCGTCACATCTAGTACTTTGGCATTTGTTCGGTGCCAGGCAGAATTCTGCCAGGCTGTGGCAGCAGAGGACTGGAAAAGTGGTCCCAGATGTCACATTCATTTCTGTTCCATCAAGACAAGAAATGGTATCCACAAAGTACACTGACCATATCACACAGCAGCACAGGGAGTCATGTCATTAGCTCTGAGGCAAAGCCAGACCTTTCTCCCACTTACTACTCTGTCAGCTCACTCAGGTGTTCTTTATCTTCTTATCCCTTCCCTTCCTACTGGTGTTGTCGAAGCTAACTCTCATATTGCCTAGGGCAGTGATGGCAAACCTATGACACGCGTGTCAGAGGTGACACGCGAACTCATTTTTTGGTTGATTTTTCTTTGTTAAATGGCATTTAAATATATAAAATAAATATCAAAAATATAAGTCTTTGTTTTACTATGGTTGCAAATATCAAAAAATTTCTATATGTGACATGGCACCAGAGTTAAGTTAGGGTTTTTCAAAATGCTGACACGCCGAGCTCAAAAGGTTCGCCATCACCGGCCTAGGGTTTATGCTGTGCTTCTGTAAAATCCCTGAAGCAAACTTTTGGTAACTGCTATTCTTTATTCCACCAAAAGATTCCTTCCTGCTGAAAGGCACCAGAGCCACGTTTCTTCGTTGTCTATGGTTAATACTGACTTTATTCCCACTCTACTATTTGAAATGGATTCCTTGTCCTCCAAGAATGGAAATATTCTACCCCAACAGGAACATATGCAGTAACCTGACCTGTATCTTGTGCCCATAAACAAATACTCCTTATTCTGGAGGCATTCACATCTCCAACTTCTAAACTTTGAAAGCACATGCTCTCATTTCCAAGCCCGCTCCCACCTCCAAATCCTCTGGAGCGCACAACCTATGTAGCATCGCCAACTATGGGGCACATATAACCCAGTAACCACCTCAGTGGAGGGTATGTATCTCCCACTCCTAACATACTCATTCCCTCAGGGGGTAATATATATGGAGCTTCCTTTGAAGAAGAGGCCATGATGATCCTAGTGGGTAGAGCAACTGCCTGTGAACTGAAGGGTTCCAGGTTTGATTCTAGTCAAGGGCACATGCCTAGGTTGTGGGCTCAATACCCAGTGTGTGTGTGTGTGTGTGTGTGTGTGTGTGTGTGTGTGTGGCGGAGGCAGCCGATCAATGATTCTCTCTCATCATTGATGATTCTATCTCTCCCTCTCCCTTCCTCTCTGAAATCAATAAAATATATTTTTTTTTAAAAAAAAGAAGAGGACATGATGTGCTCAAATTTAGGATTTGCAAAAGATGGCTCTCTTGCCCTACTCTGGTAATATTCCTCAGGTTCTGACTGCTCTGCTTTCTCCTCTTTGGGGCCCCTGGCGAATGAGATTGTATTCCAGGTTTATATCTAGCATGGAGAAAACAGCAGCTGTGAAATCTCAAGATCTTACTCAGCACTGAGTTCATCCTGAAGGTGGGAGCTCACTGAATCACTGTCTGACACCCATTGCCTAGGACCTCTCCTTCTCCAGCTCTGTCCTAAGGTTGGGATTGGGTCATTGTTGAGCCTCCCTTTTGATCTTTGCCCCAGTCACCCCATTTTCTTCCCCTTCTGATGTTTATTGTTGTCTTACCTAGCTAGCTTACTTTAGTTAACCTTGTACTTTCTTGGGAAACAGCCAAGATAGGTAGGTTGTAGCTAAGTGCTCCTTCCAACTCCATAAGGGGTCCTGGCATTAGAACTGAGATGGAGAGGTTGTGTAGTGCCCACCTCCTATCCTGCTGCTGGGGGAAGAAGCTGAACTCTGTAGGAATGCCCTAGTGCAAGGCTGGTCCCTTTTCCCACCCCCATTTCACCTCCCCCAGGCAGCTGGGAACAACTTCTCCCTTTGTCTGAGCTTCTTGTCCGGAATAATCCTCCTATGGACAATGTGTTCTCTGTGCCCTGTGGACACAGGAGCCGTATGAGCTGATCCCAGCACCAGGCAGGACGGAGGCTGAATCCTTCCAAACGCCCACCCTGGGTCAACTCCTGATTACTGTCCAGAGAAACTACTGAGGGATGTACATTTTCTTTCATCTGCTTCAGATTTGCGGGGATAACTTACTGAATTTTAGCAACAGGCCAGAAGTAGGGCCAGGGGCTTTGCCCCCCCCCCCCCTTTTTTTAATCAGTCCTCACAGTTCATTGTGCCTAACTGGGGAGGCTTGATATGACTCTGGCCTTACAGCCTTGAACACATAGGGGCTAACATTTGGAAGGGATTTGCCACCCTGTATGGCTACAAGCCTGTACAGCATGTTACTATACTAAATATGGTAGGCACTTGTATCTAAACATAGAAAAGGCACAGTAAAAATAGTATAAAAAATGTATAGGGCACTTACCATGAATGGAGCTTGGATTTGCTGAGTGAGTCAGTGAGTGCGTGGCGAGTGAATGTGAAGGCCTAGGACATGACTGCACTACTGTAGACTTTACCAACACGACACCAGCATCACCACAAGCACACGAGTAATGCATTGCACCACGACATGATGGCTGTGACATTACTAGGCAGAGGGAGGTTTTCAGCGCTATTAATCTTATGGGACCATCGTTGTCTATGCAGTCTGTTTACCAAAATGCCGTGTGGCGCATGACTGTAGTCTGAAGGGCTTCGGAGTAAGCCACCGGATTCCCTAGGGATCTTTATTTTATTTTTATTTTTTTGCCATTACATTTACTTCACTGGAAAAGTTTGGAAAACAGCTCAAATTTCTTGGAAAGGCAAATAAGATTCTGTGTGATCTAGCCCCTGACTTATTTTCTATATTATCCTATCACTCACTCTATTCCCCAGGTATACAGACTTTTTTCAGCCTCCATTTCTTTAAAATTAAAATGTCTTTATTGATATCAGAGAGAGGGAGGGAGAGAGAGAAACATCAGTATTGAGAGAGAATCATCCATCGGCTGCTTCCTGCATGCCCCCTACTGAGGATCAAGCCTGCAACCCCAGCACGTGCCCTGACTGGCAATCGAATTTTGACCTCCTGGTTCATGGGTCAATGCTCAACCACTGAGCGACACTGGCCGGTCCAGCCTTCATTTCTTTATTCCCACTGGTCCCTCTGCATGAAACACTTTGCCCCATCATTCTGTCTGATGAATACCCAATGATCCTTCAAAATTCAGCTCATGAGTCATTCCTCTGTGAACCTTTCCAACAACCCAATCTGTTCTCAATTCCTTGCCACTCCCACTGGTAAGGTCAATTACCTCCTCTTTTATGCTCCACATTTGTACCTTGTACATACTAAGTCTAGCTCTTGCTGTCCTTTACTGTCCCCCAAGTTCAAGCACATTAAACTTTCAGGGTTTGAATCCCAGTTTTTCCACCTAGGAATTGTGTGATCTTTGGCAAGACAATGTGTCTTGTATTACAGCATCTGTAATGTAGCATTTGGGTTAAGAGTGGGTTCTAGTGCCAGACTGCTTGGGTTTGAATCCCAGCTGTGACACTGTGTGGTTTTGGGCAAGTTAATTTACTTCTCTGCCTCAGTTTTTTTTAAATCCATGGGGATGATAATAATAGTGGCTATTTCATTGGTTTGCTATGAAGTTTAAATAGATTAATATAGAGAGAGTGCTTAGAATAGTGCCTGACAATAGTAGAAGTTCCATAAATATTACCTATCCTCAAGGTAGTGTCTAGAACTCTGCTCTCAGTATTTGTTGCTTAAATCAATGATTGACCAATATTTCTGAGGAAGTAACCTTTTCTTTCCACTGCAGCTTGTCTGTGCTCACATCTCAGGAGTTTGGCCTCAGAGACACCCTTTATGCTCATTTCATTTCCCATGGTGTCTCCTTAGCACCTCATGCAGACAAATCACTGACTTATCTGATGTGATAAGACATTTTCAAATCTAGTTTTGTGAATTTTTTTTCTCCTACTTAGTTGTCATCTATACTCTTCCTAATGAGCCCAGTTTGGTCTCTTAAATTGCATCATTTTTATTTGAGACCAAATGACAAACTCCCTCACCTGAAATGTTCTATTTCATCCCTCCTACACTATGTCTCTTCCCTGTCCAAACCAGGTAAAGACTTAGTTCCATTGTCTGCCTACATTCTGTTTTTAAACAGGGCCTGCGTCACTCAGAGATCTCTCTGCAGCTATGATCAGTTCTCTCCTTGATTGTCCTTACTTATTTGCCCTGGCCTCCATCCTGCTTCACCTGGGTTATCAGCTTAGCATTGCTGTCAGTTCTGGTTCCTCTCTCTTCTTCCTTCTCACTCTGATTGCTCTGGTTCAGGCCTTCATTGTGTCACATCTGTGCCTCTCAGCTGTTCTCTCAGATGGTCTCCATTCCTCATTTTTCTCTTGATAATATAGCTTACTGTCATCAGGTTTATCTTCGTAAAGAGCAATGGGGATCATACCAACCCCCTTTCTTAAAAATCAGGGACACACCCAATACAAATGAAACTCCTCATTCTTTAAAAAAATTTTTTTGTATTGTTATTGATTTCAGAGAGGAAGGGAGAGGGAGAGAGAGATAGAAACATCAGTGATGAGAGAGAATCATCGATTGGCTGCCTCCTCCAACCAGTAATTGAACCGTGACTTCCTGTTTCATAGTTCGATATTCAACCACTGAGCCACACTGGCCAGGAAAAAGGCCTCATTCTTTCATTCAAAACACTTCATGATAGGGGGCCACCCGACTTTTCAACCTTCCATCATAAGTAGGCCTTTCATTCACCTTATTCTTTAACCAAACAGAATCACTGTGCTTTCCTCCATCCATCCCTTCATCCGCACTTTTCCTCAGCCTAGAATACCTATTTGCTTCCACCTTGCTATGTGACCTTGAAAAGATCCTTCACCCTTTCTGATCCCATTCTTTTCATCTGGTAAGCAGTGATAACAGTACCTTACAAGGCTGAACCATAAGAACACCTGGAAAGCAACTGGCCCCATGCTTGCCAGAGAAAGTACTGAATAGTAAGCTACATTTTCTCTTTTACCCTCTTGGCTCTTCTCACACATCTTCCAGATCTTGCTAACTCTTCCATTTTAAGAATCTCCCCGAGTTTGTCTCCTACCCCAAAGCTTCCCCTTTTCTCTTTCCAGAGCTCTTCCTGCAGGTTTTATCACAGCCCTCTTCCTTCTGAGTTTCTTTTTCAATGATCAGTTCAGGGAACACTCTTTGATACCCATGGCATTGGCTACCTACTCTTGTCCCTGACCTCTCAAGAGTCCAGGCAAACCCCCAAATTCCAGATGATATGAGTGTTTGTAAACAGCCTCTCCCTTCTGCCAGCCAGATGTCTTTCCAGCTCCATTTTCCTCAGCCAAGGTCCCAGCCTTAGGCAGTGTATACCTTCTATCTGGCTAAGGCCCAGGGACATGTAGAATGATTAACCTACAAACCCTTCACCCTCATCTTGGCTCCCTTGTCCTCACAGACTCAGCACTCCCCTCAACTCCCCCGTGTGAGTGCTGTGTGGAAAGTGCCCTTTGTCCTTTACAAGATGGGCATGGGGAAGCTTGACACAGCCCCTAGGAGGCTACCTGACACTCCTGTTGTCCCTCAGCCTAGAGTGACCCTTAGTTTCTATTGTTCTTACATGACAACAGCCCCATCGCCGCCACCACCACTACTCCCCCGCACCCCCTCTGCCTCTCCCATACTCTATTCCACTGCTCCACCTGCTCACTCACTCACTCACTCCCATATAGATATACCTTATTTTTTACTTATTGCCATTCCTGTTTGTTTGATTCCACTTTCCTTTAATTTTTCTGCTGAAATATAAAGCCTAAAATAATGATAGAGTTGTTAGAGTTTATACAGGTGACAGTTTTCAGACTAAACCCATGGAGAAAGTAAATCCATGCTTTCTGGGGAAAGAGGATGGAGAAGGGCCCCTTAGAGAGCAGTGAGTGAGGAGGCAGTCAGACAGGATGGGACCCAGGGGAAATTGTCACCCGATTTCCTGTCATCCTTATCAATATTGTGAGTTCCTGGCCTTGGCTGGGTCGCTCAGTTGGTTAGTGTTGTCCTGATATGCCAAGGTTGCAGGTTCTATCTTTGGTTAGGGCATATACAAGAATCAATCAATGGATGCATAAATAAGTGGAACAATAGATTGATTTTTCTGCCTTTCTTTTTTCTCCCTCTCTCTCTCAAATCAATCAATAAATTTTTAAAATTAAAAAAACAAAACAAAACTGTGAGTTCCTAGACCCCTCCAGTTTATCAGCCTGCCCTGGTGTGGGAACCTTCACTGAAACCTCTGACCTCCAAGGCCTTCCACCTAGGCCTTCCACCTCCCCACAGGTCCCAAACTCTTCCATTTCCTCCCGGTCCATTGACAAACTTACTCTTCTTTTTCACACATCTCAGTCTGTGAGGTGTATGCTGGAGCCCATTGTTTCCTTCCACACAGTACATAAACACACTCAAGCCTCTTCCCATGAAAAAATCATCAGAATCGATCTGGAGGCGAGAGCCAGGCATTGCTATTTTAAAAGCTCCCCAGGTGATTCTAGGACTGAAAAAGAGAAACAATAAAATTCAAACCATGGAATATAGGGCTCTTCGTAAACTGACTCCAGCTTAGATTTCCTGCCCTTACCCATATGCCCTCTGAGCTAGAGCCACACCAAACTACCTAGAGCTCCCCAAACCTGCCACATGTCTAGCTTCTATGCCTTTAAACACCTGCTTCCCTCTGCCTGTAATGTCTTTCCCTCCCTTCTATAAAGTGTCCTTTAATGCTCAGCAAAGGTGTCATTTCTGTGAAACCTTCAAGAACTAACTCCCACCTTAGAGTACAGTGTCCCCCACCCCTACCCGTGTGCTTTCATAATCTCTGGATTTATCTCTGTGGGAATACGTAACACTTGCTACTCAAATTATTCATTTATGTGTCTTTCTTCCCCACTAGACTGTGAGTATTTTACAGGAATCCCACAGCCATGGGGATGCCATTTGGTAGAACTTGGGGTTAAGTGGTCCATATCAGATATTTGAAGATACTTTCTCCCAGGATGAGGACAAAAATCAAATGAAGTGAGTCTTTCAGCATGTTCATTCATGTAATAAATCAGCATTTACTGAGGGCTTACCATGGTCTTTTTGCCAATGTGGTCCAGGTGAATACATGGGTAGTTGAAGTTCCCTATTACCATGATTGGCCTCTGGGATAGTTTCGTTGTCAATAATGGTCTGCTTTGTTCTTCTCTAGTTCATCTCTAGATGGACACTTAATCCAAAACCTCTCAATAGCACTCTCAGAAAAGTGCTTTGTACAGTAAGCATTTAGGAAATATTTGTTAAATGAATGCTCATGAATCTACATACACATGTATACCTTCTTGATATACTGGTTACCCCCCACCTTGTCTACTAAATGTTGAGATAGGAACAATGCTAAGCACTTCACGTGGGTTATCTCCTTTAATCTTATTTTTTTTAATATATATATTTTTTATTTCAGAGAGGGAGAAGGAGAGAGAGAAACATCAATGATTAGAGATAATCATTGATCAGCTGCCTCCTGCATGCCCCCAGCTAGGGATTGAGCCTGCAACTCGAGCATATGCCCGGACTGGGAATCAAACCGTAATCTTCTGGTTCATAGGTCGATGCTCAACCACTGAGCCACACTGGCCGGGCTCTTTAATCTTCACAACAATCCAATGAGACAGGTACTGTTGTCCCCATTTTCTAGAAGGTCAGCAGCTTACAGAAAGTCACACAGGTACTAACTGGAAGATTTTAACTCAAGCCTTTGGAGACAGTTCTGATCCTGAAGCCACTGAAGTATGCCTGGAACACATTAGGATTTCAATAAACATTTATTGACTCAATGAATACCGCTACTCCAAGGAAGTAGAAAGGCTTTCGAATTCTTACTATCCTCCCCTCCTTGACTCTTGGTCCCTCGACCTCCTTCCCTTTCTCACATTGTTTCATTCACTCTAATATTCACTCAACAAACATGGAGGGTCAAATGAGCCACGTGCTGGACTGGAGGCTGGAGACAGAGACAACTAAAACATAGCCCCTGCTGAGAAGAACTTGGGGTGGGGGAAGGGTGATACAAATAATTCCATTGCGGTAAGGTTATGAGAAAGGGGAGAGGAATGATTTATTGCCTAGGAGACTCCTTGTATCTTGTGTTGAGCCAGGCAACAAGGCTTGGAGAAGTGGGGAGTATGAAAGATGCTGACATCTTTGGGGAATGGTTAAAGCATAGGATGTGGCCCAGGAGAATGGCATAGGTGGAACGGGAGACTGAGAGCCAGATCAGTTATGCCTTAGTGTACAATTTGAAGTTTGAGCCTTTTGAATAGTTGAATTCTTCTGCCATTTCCTGTTAAGGGCAGGTACTAATGGGCTGGGTCATAGGTATACTTTGGTTCTGACCTCTTCCCTCTAAGACTGAACTTCTATACAGTGGGGCCTTGACTTACGAGTGTCCCGACTAACGAGTTTTTTGAGATGCCAGCTGTGTCTCGGCTGATTTTTTGCATTGAGTTGATAGAGTAATTTGAGTTAATGAGCTCCTTAACGAGCTCGGTCTCGGAACGAATTAAACTCGTAAGTCAAGGCCCCACTGTATAGCTACATCCAACCATTTAGGAACATATTATTTCTTCCAAACCACTGTCTCCTCTGAATTCCTTATTCTATCTGCATTTGCACCATCCAATCCTGTAAGCAGTTATTAGATCATTATATGCAAGGCACTATTCCAGGAGCTACTGAAGATAAAGATTTCATTTCACTAAAACCTAGTCACCCCCAAGAATTCAGTCCAGTTGAGGGTGGAAGAGGGAAAGCTGGATAGACAGTTGACTCGGGGAAATCTCAAGGTGTCTGCCTCTCCATTCCCATCAATTTCCAGATCTTCTTAGGTCAGGCTGTATCTCTCACTGGTCTCTCCAATGCCCTCTTCATACTGGCTGCCAGAGTGAAGTGATTCAACTGGATGGTAAACCCCTGCAGGGACAGCTCTGCCTTATTCTCGGATGTGTCACCAGCACCTTGCAGATGGCAGGTTGTCTATAAACATTTGATGAATTATTTGATTATAGCCTCCTCAAAAATCTTCACTGTTTCTCCACTGCTTCCAGAATAAAGTCAAAGTGCCCGGTTCGACCTTCAAGATCTACACTCAGCCACAGCCACAGCCAGCTTCACTTTCCTTTCCCTTTCACTGCCTGGCGGCCAGTGTAGCCGGCCAGTGACTCACTCCCTGTTCCTGCCCCAGGCCACTTGTGTGTGTGTATGTGTGTGTGTGTGTTTAAATAAAAAGCAAATTAAATGCTTTATTACAGTTTAGTGCTTTCTTAAATAAATATCATATAATATCAAACACTGTGAGGCACAAAACACACATGTGCATAGCATGTCACAAGGGTTTCACTCGATGCATTTCCGACCACACCACCTGCCGCCGGGCCGGTACAGGGCAGAGGGGCTGTACCCCAGCCACTTGTATTTTCCCACCTCCATGACAGGACATCCTCAGCGACTCCTAATGCTAGGGCTCATCCAGACGTATGGGCTCGGAGGGAAGGCTTGCATGCCCAGCTGCTCCCTCCTACAGAGCCCTCCCTGCTACTGTGGCTCATGGCCGCCCAGGTCTCCCCCTTTCTAGAGGGGGCTCTTTGAGGAAGGGCTGAGCCCTGGAACTTTTCCCAGGGTCCTAAGCTGGGTGGGCCCACCTGCCCACGCAGATGTGTTGGTCGTGTTGGCGGATTAATCACCCGAAGGCCCAGAATAAGGCCATTCATGGGCTGAATGTCAGGCAGAAGCAGGTTACGACTCTGGCGGCCCTACCCAGGCCGCGCGAGCTGACAGCGGCGGGCTGAGTGATGCCGAGGGAAGGGGTGGGGAGTCGGGGCTGGGCGTGCTTCCTGCCCGGGATCGGGCGGCCCGCCCCTGCTCCCGCCCTGCGGGCCGAGCCCAGTTGAGGCTGGACTGCCCCTCCTGCCTCAGCCGAAGACCCAATCAGCAAGCGCCCCCCACCCGGCCCGCCCCCTTCCCCTCTGGTGACAGAAAGTCGGCCCAGCAGATGAGGAAGTGGCAGGCAGGCTGGCCCTGGGGACTTCTCTCTGGCCCTGCTCCCTCCGAGCCCTCCACTGCTGCCTGCCTGGCCCCCCACTGGTGAGTCTGGACCTTTCCTGGGCGGGCGCTCCACGTGCCCGGGCCCCCTGCCTGGCTCGCCCGGCCCAGCCCTGCCCTGCCCTGGCTGTGGGCGAGGCTGTTCCTGGGGAGAGTGAGTGGGAGGTCCCAGCTCTCTGGGGCTGGGCCTCTCCAGCAACCGCCCTCCCGTGCGTGGACCCCATTTACTCAAACCTAGGCCTTCCTCCACCACCTCTAGGTCTTAGCCCTCTTCCCTCTTGTCCCCTCCCTCCCTCCTCCCTTCTCTTCCCTCCTCTTTTCCCCTCCCCCTTCCTCTGCCTGTTTCCTTTTCCCTTCCATCCATCTTAAAAGGAAGGACCGAGTTCCCCTGCGGGGACACACCCAGATTCCTCTCTCGCTTGGAGAGAGGTCCTTTCCAGAACCTTGAGCCACTCCTGACCTCCAGGGTGCATGCGAGCGTGGTGGTTGAGAGAGATAACAAGCTGGCAAACTCACGGGTCAGGAAGGAACTGTGTGTTAGAGCACATGTGATCCTCTCCTGGTCGGCCCTCCCACAGAATAGGCAAACTGCAAAAATATGGTTGTGAATGAATGGATGAATGAATGATCGTCATCTGTGAAAAGAGATCTGTATGCTTGCCGAGGACAGGTGTGTGTCAGCATGTGGTATGGGTGATTTTATATGCATTCCCTGCTAAGTGGGCTGTATGAGCTTATGGATGTGACCACATTTATCTGTGACTCATGTATGTGTGAGCATAAGCATTTGCACATGGTAATGCAGGACCTAGGAGGATGTGTGAGTGCTTAGGGTGTGTTCACTAGAGTGAATGTATTTTTGGAGCAGGTCTGAGTATTAGAAACTATGCATGTCAGCATCCACGGAGGCTTGTTTGGCTGGTGTGTCAGAGGAGGGCAGTTGTTGCCGGCAGGAGTTGTGTAGGCTCCATGTGTGCATATGTGTGCTAGCCCTTGGTGATATGGTCCTTGGGTGGGTGAGGGGAGAGCTGTGTGAGAGGCAGGTGTGTGTGAGACCATGTGTGTATGGAAGGACTTGGGCCTGACGGTGGGGCAGTTGGGGGTTGACATGGAGGTTGGGGGAGCGTCTGTGGGGTGGGGGCCCAGTATGTGTGTGTGAGGGGTGCGTGTGCAGCCTCGGTGGATGTGCCAGGTGTGTTCTTCACTCAGTACCTGCGCAGGTTGCTCTCAGAGCATCTGCTGCCCGGGCTGTTCAGGGACTGCATTATCCCTCCGGGACTTCTTCAGAGCCCCAGGCTCCCCTGGGTCTGGCTTTTGTGTCCCAGTGAGCCCTCCTCCGTCATTCCTTGAGGTCCTGAGGGGGAGAGGGCCTAGATCATTAGACTCCTCCCTGAGGGAGGGGAAGATTCCTGAGACCTCCCCCACGTCCCCACCTCCTCACATGCCACTGGCTTCCCTGCCCCTCCCTGGGAGAGAAGGGTGATAGTACCCATTTAAAGTAGGACAAACTGAGAATTTATGGCTAGTTTAGCAGATGCTGGGTGTGAGTTTTCTGCAGTTTTCTTTGCTCCAAGGTTTGGGCTGGGACTGGAGCCTCAGCAGGTTTGTGATTCAAAACCTAAAACCTTAGACCATCTGGCTGATCTAGAGAGGGTGGGTAGACAGTGAGTCCCAGCTTTACTTGGCTTTCTCAATCCTCGTGGGTCCTGCTCCTCCAGGCACTGACCTGTGGCCTGGACCCACCCTCCACCCCATGTGCAGTGCAGCGGGGGTGGGTGGAGGGCGGGGCTGCCGCCAGATCTAGTCAGACAGGTGGAGCTGCCAGGGCAGGAGTCTCAAAGAGCCAGGCTCCCAGAGAGGAAGGGCAAGAGGAGAGCACCGGAGAGGAGCCGAGAGGCTGGAGGTGAGAGCTCTGGAGGGCCCAGAAGAGCCTGGGAATGTCTCAGCAGGGGAGAGGAGGAAGGGGCAGGCGGGGATTGGGAGGTGAGAGTCCCGGAAGGGACAGGAGGGACCAACCAAGAAGGGACAGGGTGGGCAGGAAGGGCTGGGAAATGAGAGTCCCGGCAGGGCAAAGGAGGGACCCTCGGGAGAGGAGAGTCCTGGAAAGGACAATCCCAGGAGAAGGGCATCCCGAAATGGGCCAGGAGAGGTTGAAGGGGAGGATCCCTGGAGAGAAGAACGACCCAGAGCTGGAGAGGCCAGAGACTTTGGTGAGGAAGGGAGAGGCAGTTTATTCGGGAGATGAATTTTCTGTAAGTGAGAGGTAAGACTTTCTAGAAAGAGATCAAAATTGAGAGTTTTCTTGTGGAGGAAGAGGGGAGGGGAGGTCATGAAGTAAAAACCACCAGAGAAGAGCAGAGAGTGAAGGGAAGAGAGGAAGGTGTGGAGAGGAAGGGTGGAACAGCCCTTCCCAGGCAGGCAGGATGTGTGGGAAGCAGATGCCCCCGCCAGACTGTCTCCTCCTACCCCTAGTCCCCAGCAATTCCTTCCTCTCTCTGTTATATCCTTTTGCAATGAGTATCGGGGGTTGTCTGGTCTCTGTCCTGTCTGTGGGTCAGGGGTAAGATGGGAGAACACAGCCCTGGCTGACACCCGCCTTCCATACCTCCCCAGAGTCAACTAGGATGGAAGCTCTTGTGAACGTGTACCAGAGCATGATGAAGCATGGGGGTAAGATGCTCTCCACCTGCCTACCTCCCTCCTGTCCTGAGGTCTAGGGCTGCCACCTAATGGAAAGCCCTCCCAACCCCTTTGACCCTTGTGACCTGACCTCACTCATATCTGTACACCTGATTGGGACCCTTTGAACCCTGTGGCACTTCCTGACTCCTTTGATCCTTATTTGCAGATCCCCGGATACAGGGCTACCCTTTGATGGGGTCCCCCTTGCTAATGACCTCCATTCTCCTGACTTATGTGTACTTCGTTCTCTCACTTGGGCCTCGAATCATGGCCAATCGGAAGCCCTTCCAACTGCGTGGTTTCATGGTTGTCTACAACTTCTCACTGGTGGCGCTCTCCCTCTACATTGTCTATGAGGTGGGACCCTGGGATGCCTAGGCCTTAATTTCTGCTGGCAGGGTAAGGGGCAGGCCTTAGAGCCAGAGCATGCATCTCCTTTCCAGAAAGGCTCAGATCCATCTCTTCAACTAGAAAACGGGAGGGAATGGGGGGAGGGAGGGCATTCTGGTGGTCTAATCCACATCCCATTTCTAGTTCCTGATGTCTGGCTGGCTGAGTAGCTACACCTGGCGCTGTGACCCTGTGGACTTTTCCAACAACCCAGAGGCACTGAGGGTAAGTAGGAGGGAGTTGGGGGGTGGGGGTGTTGGGGGGTGCCTACATCGTAAACAACCTGGGGATAGCCATTTGGGTGTGACCTGTGTTCATGGGCCAGTTTAGGGAGGCTCTAGTTAGTAGTGAGGGGCGGGGTCCTAAGGCTGCCCTGACTTCTTGCAGATGGTTCGAGTGGCCTGGCTCTTCCTCTTCTCCAAGTTCATTGAACTCATGGACACGGTGAGAGTGTATGAAATGAGAACTTGAGGTGGGGGAGAAAGGAGTGAGAGGCCCTGACTCTGAAACTCCTTTCCCTACTCTGCTCAGGTGATCTTTATTCTCCGGAAAAAAGATGGACAGGTGACCTTCCTACATGTCTTCCATCACTCAGTGCTTCCCTGGAGCTGGTGGTGGGGAGTGAAAATTGCCCCAGGTGAGTGGTGAACGCCTTTGGGGGAAAAAGGGGCAGGCACTGGGGATTAGAGGCTCGACTCTCCTGACCCTGTTCATTGTCCGTCCACAGGAGGAATGGGCTCTTTCCATGCCATGATAAACTCCTCTGTGCATGTCATCATGTACCTGTACTATGGACTATCTGCCCTTGGCCCTGTGGCTCAGCCCTACCTTTGGTGGAAAAAGCACATGACAGCCATCCAGCTGGTGAGGGGCCTGGACCTGGTCTGTACCATCCCAATACTCCTAGTCTGGATCCTTCCTTTATCCAACCTGTCTCACCTTTGACACTATCCCCCCACTCAGTGTTCAGTCTTTCTCTACCCCTTCCCTCCAGCCCTCTCAGTATTCCCTCTGACCCTTGCCTTTCTCTATCCTAGATCCAGTTTGTCCTGGTCTCGCTGCACATCTCCCAGTACTACTTCATGCCCAGCTGTAACTACCAGTACCCAGTCATCATCCACCTCATCTGGATGTACGGCACCATCTTCTTCGTGCTCTTCTCCAATTTCTGGTATCATTCTTACACCAAAGGCAAACGGCTGCCCCGTGTAGTTCAGCAAAATGGAGCTCCAGGTACTGCCAAAGTCAAGGCCAACTGAGAACCATGCTCTTGCTAGGCGCCCACCTAAGTGCCTCAGGACTGCACCTTGGGCAGCATCCATCATTGTCCTCCCCAACTACACCTGTGACCAGGGATTGTGTGGTCAGGACTGAGCAGGGGACAAGCCTTCCCCTCCCCACAGCTGGTACACAGGGACCACAGCTTCCGTTCCTCACCCACTTGTCCCAGCCAGCCCCAGGGACGTGGCCTCGTTGCCCTCTGCCACTCGAGCTGGGGGCTGAAAGGGCTGGACGCTTACTTCCCCCTCCCTGCCTTAAACTTGGGAGAGAAGCACTCAGGACTGGCCCCCACCAGGGTCTTGTGGCCTTTTTCCTCACACTGAAGAGGTCAGCAATAATCTGTCACTACGGACCCAGGCTCCCTCCTTCCCACCCATACGTCCGAGTGGGTGGGAGGCCTGAGAATATAGCCTGTGGAGGCTGCTCACTCATGTCTTCATTAAAAGTGACAGAGGAAACTACTGAGGCTGTGTGTGTACGTATATGTAGGTGGAGGAGGTGGGGTACAGAGCCTGCTATCTCTGTCAAGGCTCCCACAGGATGGACATTTCTAGCTCTCAAACACAGGAGAGGAGCCCCTTGAGAAAGCCAGAGACAGAGGTCATGCAAGGAGAAGAGAGACATGACTTTATTAGAAAAATAAAAAAAGCAAACATAAAAACTGAAGTGATGAGTTGGTCCTCAACGGATGCCTTGATGGATAAGGCTGCTCTTGGTTGCACTAGCCTTTTCCCGCTCCCGCCGCCGTGCAGGGTCCAACTCAAAGCAGCGCCACATGCGTAGGGTCTCATCTGCTGCTGCTGATGCCACCGTGGCTCCATCTGGACTCATGGCCAAACTTAGGACCCGGGCTGTGTGACCTGGGCATGAGAAAGGAAAAAGTAAGAGCAGCACATGAATGGAGACATACTACAACTCTCCAATTTTAAGAGCAAACCTACCTTTTTTGGGGTTTTGTTTTTTGTAACAGCTTTGAGATAATAATAATTTACATGCCATAAAATTTATTCTTTTAAATTGTACAATTCATTGCTTTTTAGTATAGTCACAAAGTTGTGTAATCATCACAACTATAATTCCAGACCATTTTCATCACTCCATAAAGAAAAGCACACATTACCCTTTCCCTCCAGCCCCTGGTAACCATTAGTCTGTTTTATCTTTCTGCATTTGCCTCTTCTGGATAGTCCATATAAATAATCATACAATATGTAGTCTTTTGTGTCTGGCTTCTGTCATTTAGCACATACCTTTGAGCTCAGCCACCTTGACCATGGTTGGGTACTTCCAAATAACCAGCTGGTTCTGGGCAAAGCCATGACCTGAGATAAGTTCCTTGTAGTGGGAAGACCAGAGGATGGAGCACACCTGTGGAGAGGGGATGGTGTAGATACAGCATAGAGCCGACTACTCAAATCAGAAGTCCATTCTAGAGTTAGGAACATTGCCAGGTCACTGAGACTTGAGTGGCGATGATCCTAACAAAAGCCTTTTGAGAATTATAACTGTTATCCATTTACAGATGAGTAATCGAGCAGAAGGAAGTTCAGCAAGTTGCCCAAGATTACAAGCAAGTTAAGTTAGTAGGTGACAGCCAGAATTTGAACTCTGGCTCAAAAGCCCAAATCTAGAATGAAGGTGGGCAGAATGGGTGTTGAATGGAAGGAGAAGCTGGAGTCGTTGCAGGGAGACTCGCCAGCAAGTCATCAAATTCTAATGGATTTGGGTTATATGCTGTAGGTGATGGGGGACCATTGCAGGATTTAAGGAGGACAGTAACATAGCACCCAGACCACAGTAGAGGACAGACTAGAGGAGCTAAGGATACTGAGACCAGTGCACTGAGGGGAGGAAACACTTATGAATGACATTCTGAGGTAAAAGTGCTATCTTGGTGACTAGGTGAGGAGGATGAAAGACTCTAGGTTTTTTCAGATTTCTAAGCAGGTTCTGTCCTCTGGAAGAATATAAGAGGAGGAGGCGTAGGCACACATTTTAGGGAGGCAAAGGGAAGCAACAAGTTTACTTAGGAACCTATTAGGCTGGTGCCACCTATAGGACTTGGGACAAGACGGGCCACAGGGTGTTGGAAATATGGATCGGGAGCCTGAGTGAGAGCTGATTTAGAAGTTTGGAAATCATCAGGGTACAGACTTAGTGAAGCCATTGAAGGGGACATGGTTGCCCAGGAAGAAGTAAAGAGTAAGAATGTATCTAGGAGTGAGAGACTAGAATAGGTAAAAGACTACCTGGGAGTGGGCATCCACAGCATTCAGACAGGCCCCAGAGCAGACGTTCCAGATGCGAATGTGCCGATCACTGGTGCCCCCTCCAGTTGCCAGTATATTGGACTGCCAGGGACACCAAGCTACAGCCTAGATGGGACAAAAGTGGAGTCAGCAGGGAGTTATAGAGGGTCCTAGACTAACCTAGTCCAATCCCAGCATCCCATCTCCTGTAATATTCCCCAGGTTCTGGGTGAGGGTCTGCAGAGGCCCCAGCTGAGCCCCTCTTACCTTGACAGCCCCTTGATGCTGGGTGAATGTCTGCAGGGGAACCCAGCCCGCCTCTAAAGCAGCACTAGGCCACACATTGACCAAGTTATCATTGCCACCACTGGCCAAATGTCGTCCATCTGGGGACCAGCGCAGCCCACACACTTCCTGGCTGTGACCACTCAGTGTGGCCACATGGTGTTCTGCTACCCGAACATCATGGTGATGGATGTGACCAGAGCGTGAGCCACTGCAAGAAGGAAGATGGGAATCAGGTCCTGTGGCAGCGCCAAATGCCACCGCAGGGCAGAGCTGCTTCCCTTCAGGGGTGTACAATGGGTGGAGGGCAAAAAAAATCATAGCCTGATCTTGCAACAGACTAGCAAACACCACTGACCTGGACAGTATGTAGCTATTCCAACACAGGGCGCCCACTCGGGCAGAATGACTGGTCATGTTCCGAAGCCGCTTCTGCTGCTGCACATCCCATAGCTAGAGAGAGAGGACCACGACCATCAGAGGCTGGGCCCTGGCACAGCATCCTCCTCCTGGGCAAGCTCCCGGGGTCTGGGGACAACAGAGCCGCAGCCCGGGGACAAGTCGCACCTGGACCTCCGCGCTGCTGGTGCCCACAGCCAGGTAGTTGCCCTCCTTGATCCAGGACACAGAGGAAACGTAGTCTCCAGGCTGCTCCATCTGCAGCAGCTGCAGGATGTCGCCGGTGCTGGCGCTCCACAAGTACACACTGTTGTCCAAAGCCACGGCCAGCACGTTCCCGGAGCTCCAATCCACCAGGTTCAGGTCTGCCAGAGGGGCAAAGGCAAGGACTGACGCTGCCCTGTGCGCCTGGTGCCCAGGCCCTCTTTTCCCACCCACCCAGCAAGGCGCAGGCTGTGCTTACAATAGTCGTTGCGGATTTCAGGGGCATCCAGGATCCGGTCGGGCAGGGAGGGGATGTAACGGCAGGTCCTCTTGCTGGAGCCCGGCGTGGCCTTCTGGCTGTAGAGGACTTTCAGTCTGTTCTCGTAACCTGTCCCAGTGGAGGGAGGCTCGGCCCTGGAGACCCGAAACCTCCCCTGGCCCTCCCCTGGCAAGCCGATAAGCACTCCCCCCCACCCTCCAAGCACCGTGAACCTCAGGTCTTACCCTCTGGAACTTTCTGTGGTTTCCCGCTGAGCCGAAGGATCTTGGCTTCCTCCACGTCAAAACCGTTCAGGTTCAAAGCCCAGGCTTTCTGATGTTCCTGGTACACAAGGGTGGCGGTGGGTGAGGCGGGATGGCGTGGGGCGAAGTGCACAGACGGGCCCCTGGCCCCAAGTCCCTCGGGGGCGCATACCTTCTTGGTGGGCGTCTGGCTGTTTTCCGAATGGTTGTTCTCCTTACTCAGGAGGAAGCTGGCCACCTCCATCTGGGTCGCACTGCGATGGGGGATATAGCGGTCCCCACCAGGTTTGCTGGGGGTGGTCTGAATCTTGGAGCCGGATTTGCCTGGGGTGGAGAGGGACGCAGACAGTCCCACTCGGCTCCCGAGGGCGGGGACCCGCAGGCCGCGCTCAGCCATGCGCCCTCCCTCCCCGCGCCCCGCCGCACCCACTGACCCGGAGTGCGGCCCGGGGTCCGGCCGGCGGTGTGGGACCGATTGGCCGCCCGCATGGGTGAGGGCGCGGGCCCCGAGGCTTCCTTAGCTTTGCGCTGCCAGCGCGCGGGGGGCGCATTGGGGATGGGGGTGTCCAGCTGCAGCAGGGCGTGCAGGTCGCTGTCGAACACGAACTGCGCCATGGGGGCGAAGCGTCCGCAGGGGAAAGGTGCCCGCCGAGCCCTGGAAGAAGACAGGCGTCCGTGCTCGGAAAGGCCGGCCCCACCGCCAGGGCCGCCTGGCCGCGGGCCCCCCACGGCAGGGCCCCGCCGCCACTCACCGTCAGCTCCGAGCCGGTGCGATCCCCGACCGACCCGAGAGGCGCAGGCCTGAGCGTCTTAAACTCTCCGCTCCCGGCTGTCATTGGCTTCTTCGAAACCCAACGGTCGTAACCGTCACTTTCTCCCATTGGCCTCCACGGCCCTGGGGGCGGGTCTTCCGGGGCAAGTCGCAGATCTCACGAGAGTTCGGCCCGGGCACGTGATTTGTGTCGGAAAGCGAGAGGGGAGGGGCGGGGAGCGTCCGGGGGCGGGGCTCGCGCTGCCTCCGCCTGGCCGGTTCGCTGCCATTCATTCCTCGGGTTCCCCTCACCCGCCCTTCCCATTTAAGCCCTCCCTGTGGGCTTATTTATGATACCCGAGTGCCGAGCGCTGTGGGGCGACCTGAAGCACTGACCCCTTTAGAGAACGGAAGCGGGAGGGTGGAGGGAGAGGGCGGGCTGGGGTCTGAAAGGGCTGAGAGGCTTCACGGAGGGAGGCCGGAGGGGTTAGGGTTCACCCGCTGTTGGCCCGGTGACAGTAGTGATGATGTAGGCAGGCGTGAGCAGAGCAAGCGCGTTGGGCCAGGTTCAGGAGGTCATGGGGTGTAACAATAGCCAGTGATGGCGAACCTTTTGAGCTCGGCGTGGTAGCATTTTGAAAAACCCTAACTTAACTCTGGTGCCGTGTCACATATAGACATTTTTTGATATTTGCAACCATAGTAAAACAAAGACTTATATTTTTGATATTTATTTTATATATTTAAATGCCATTTACCAAAGAAAAATCAACCAAAAAAAAAAAATGAGTTCGCGTGTCACCTCTGACACACGTGTCATAGGTTCGCCATCACTGCAATAGACAATCAATTGTCGGGTGGGAAGCCGCCCCCGGGGGTGACCTTTCCTCCCCTAACATATGGATGGAGCCCCCGACCCTTCCTCCCTAGAGATAGCATCTAGGCCTCAGTTGTATTTCAACTCCAGGCCCAGAAAAGCAACAACACCAGATAAGCAAAGCCAAGGCTGACCTCAGAGCTGGCTGCATTGAATAATGACCCTCTGCCCTGCTGCCCGCCAATTAGTGGAGACCACGACTCTGAAAGGACACACCTGTAAAACTGCTGAAGATTCTATTGAGATCTTCCCCTGGGACCTCCCTTACACTCTCCGCCCTTAAAACCCTCAGGATGGAGGACCCCAGTATGTTCTCCCTCCTAGGAGCACACTCACGCTCTTCCCTCTCCCTTCTCCTTCCCTGCCATCTCCCTGCCCCTGGCACCTTACTCCAAGCTCCAAGGGCCCTTCCTTTACACCTATGACTTGTTTCTGAAGCCCATTTCTTCTAGGAATTACTTTTCTACTTCTGTAATTGACCCAATAAATGTTCTCTTGCAGTTTGGGCCTGGAGTTAATTCTTTCCTAGCCAGAACCCAAGTACTGAGGTTGCTGAACCCAGATGTGGTCTGACCCCACCGGTCATACACCTGGTGCCATTCCTGCCGCCTACAACAGGAACACTGCTAGGAAAGAAGTAGTACATGTGTTTGTTTTTAAAATTGTTTTGTTTGCTGTTTTACAATCAGGGGAAATGAAGCTGAAAGGGGTGAATTCCTTATAGTCAAGAAAAAGAATCAGGATTCAGACCTACCTGTCTGGAATGTTGGGGTCCAAACCCAACAGGTCCAGGGGTTCCCAAATGTGTGAATGGAATCGGCGAAGAACGGAGACAGTGTTCAGATGGTCTGCATAGCCAGGTTCCCTAGTCAGGTTCTCCAGCCAGGTTCTGTTCTATTCTCCTGTTACATCTGTATTTATACCAGTTGATTTTAATCCTATCCATTCTATTCCAAAGGTTAGGGCATTTGTTATCTCCATTCCAAGGTCGCTACTCTATTGTTTTGTTAAGCTACAAGGAAGTAACTGAAGGAGATTATCCTAAGTAAAGATTATGTAGTTTAAGCGTGATTGTTCGTAGTTAAAGTGATTAACTACCTGTCTGGCACTTAGTTAGGGGTTTTACTGATTTATTCCCTTCCTTAGTCCTGTTAATCCCTAACTCCAGGGAAAAATCCTCACCTGGGGAAACAACCTTTCTCGGAGAGGTGACCTTGGTTAAAACACATAGCGCTAAGTAGGGGAGCAAACATTTTAAGAACAGTATGCCATATACGCCAGATCCCTTGAAAAATATGCTGTGCAGATATTTCTTCCCTGCTGTGACTGTGTCAAGCAGCAAGGATGGACCGGCTTCCGGCACTGGAAGGTAAGGTTGGACTTGCCGTGAGGAAGACATTGTGGCTTACTCTTATGGGGCTTTAGAGGTGTCAGGAATTTTAGAGTGGCTGCGGAGGTGCACCCTCCCCATCTTGGAAACACCCATATTTTATAGGTGAAGAAACAGAGGCCCCGGGAAGGGATGTGCCAGAGTTCACACAAATTGGTGGAAATCCAGGTTCAAAACCCATTTAATCCAGTGCTCTAATAATGCTCTAATAATGACTTGAATGAATTGTGTGAATGTGCTTAGAGGTGAAACAGCAATAATAAAAATAATAATAGGTACCATTTATTGGCCATCTGCTAACTATTGTGTTTAAAGGGCTTGCATACATTATTGACTTTAATCCTTATTCCTATAAGACATAATCTTGCCCCTTTTATAGAAAAAGAAACTGGGTCAGAAAAAGGTTAGAAACTTGCCCAAAGGCACACAGCCAATAATAATAAGTAGTGGAGTGCCCTGGCCAGTGTTTCTCAGTGGTTAGATCATCTACCTGAGCATTGAAGGGTCTTGGACAAGGGCACACCTGGGTTGCAGGTTCAGGTTTGATCCTGACCATGGGTGATTGGGGTGCATGTGGAAGGCATCCAACCAATGTGTCTCATGTGGATGTTTCTCTCTCTCTCTCTCTCTCTCTCTTTCTCTCTCTTATCTCTGTCTCCTCCCTCCCTTTCACTCACTAAAAATCAATGGAAAAAAAAATCCTCTGGTGAGAATTAACAAAACAAATGTGCGAGCCACGTCCTGCATGGTTCAAGGTTCAGGATCTGGAGAAGGGCCGCACACAAATGACAGAGACGAGACAAGAAATAATAATTTGGAAATATTCGGGGCCAGGCGGGAAGCCCAATGCAAGGGGAAGGACTTCCACTGGTGCCCACGTCTTGCCAACCTTTTGTTCAATTTTGGATACACATATAGCCCTTAGGCAGGCAATTCTGATAACAGACAATCTTAAAGGTCAGTAAAGATTTACTCTGAGACTATTTTGTCAGGAAATTACTTGAGCCACTATTCTCTCAACTAAACAATTGGTGCATAGCTCTGGCCCTTGCCAGGGCTCAAGGTTCACCAGCGTTCCAGAATCCTTGTTTACATGTCTCTGATAGTGAAGACAATGGGTAGCTTCCAACGAACAAACAAACAAAAATAAGTAGTGGAGTGAACTGTGATGATGACAGAGAAAAATCTGGTGCTCTTAGCCCAAATTTAATATTGTTACCTTTGATTTTGAAGTGTTTATGTTCTCTATTTCCAATTACCTTGGAAAACAAGGAGTTGCATGTCCTGGGGTTTTAAATGGGGAGTCCCATATACATAGGAAATGTAGTCTAGAATCAGGCTGGTCAGGACCTTAAATGTTAAGCTAAGGAGTTTGGACTTGATCTGTTTTATCAGTGAGAGTTTTCTGTGTAGGGAAGGGCCAAACAAAACATATCTGAGGGTGGGACATGGCCAGCAGTTTGCAGCTTCTGGAGTAGGGTTAACTGCAGAGAATAAGGATAGGGTAAATAAGGGTACAGATTATACTGACATGGACCTTGAAATGGGAAGAATTCTAATATGATGCAAAATAGTTAAGCAGAATGATGACAGAAGAGGTCAGATATAGCTATTGAGAAACAAATCATCGGTGACCTTGGTGAGAGAGGGATCAGGAGAGTGGGTGCTCGGGTTCCAATTGGAAAGGTCGAAGAGAGAAGGGTGGGGAGAATACGAAGGCAGCAGCACGGCCTACTTGTGTGAGAGATCTGGGAGTGGAAAAGGGGCAGTGCAATGGGAGTTTGAGGGAATGATAGCACCAAGAGTCCTATGTCTTTTTTTGTTGTTGTTAATCCTCACCCAAGGATTTTTTTTCCATTGATTTTTAGAGAGAATGGAAGAGAGGAGAGGGACAGAGAAAGAAAAAATCATAGATGAGAGAGAGACACATTGATTGGTTGCCTCCCACACATGCCCCAACTAGGGCTGAGGATCAAGCCAGCAACAGAGGTACATGCCCTTGACCTGAATTGAACCCGAGACCCTTCAGTCCACAGGCTGATGCGTTATTCACTGAGCCAAACTGACTAGGGCGAGGCCTATGTCTTTTGGAAGGTGAAGGCAAGAGTCAGGGGAGGTGAAAGGGGCCAGGCAAGGCCAGCTGACAGAACAAAGGAAACTGGGTACCTTCCCCAGGAAGAAATGGGGTAGAAAACACAGGGAGCTTTTCCAGTCTAGGAAAGAAACATCGCTTCCTCTTAGGCTAGAGGCAAAGAGAACAAGGCTTTTGAGATGGATAATTAGAGGCTGAGGAGCTGGTTAGATGGGGGGAACTCACACCTGAAGGACTTGAATCTAGGGAAGCAGAGGATATGGAAGGAATAAAATATAGGTGATATTCAGGGGGTGGAACAACTTAGTTGGGATATTAAAAATAGCTCAATAAACACTGAGTATTAACTATATGCATGGCATTGTGTTAACATTTTTAATCCTTACATTAGCAAATAGTGGAAGAGAAAGAAATCAGGTTCTGAAGAGTCAAAGGTAAGGAGTGAGATTAGTAGGAAGATCACTGGAGGCAACATACAGGTTGAAACTGGAGAGATATAAAGAGAGACTACCGTGTGGCTCACTGGTTGAGCATCGACCTATGAATCAGGAGGTCACAATTCAATTCCAGATCAGGGCACTTGCCCAGGTTGTGGGCTCGATTCCCAGTGGGGGGAGTGCAGGAGGCAGCTAATCAATGATTCTCTTTCATCATTGATGTTTCTCTCTCTCCCTCTCCCTTCCTCTCTGAAAATCAATAAAAATATATATTTTAAAAGAGGCAAAGATATTAGTTAAAAGGTTGTATGTAGTTCAGTGGAGATAGAGGAAATGGAATGTAAGAAGTAAAAGTGACCCTGACCGGTTTGGCTCAGTGGATAGAGCATCGGCCTGCGGACTGAGGGTTCCCGGGTTCAATTCTGGTCAAGGGCATGTACCTTGGTTGCGGGCACATCCCCAGTGGGGTTGTGCAGGAGTCAGCTGACCGATGTTTCTCTCTCATCGATGTTTCTGACTCTCTACTCCTCTCCCTTCCTCTCTGTAAAAAATCAATAAAAAATATATAGAGAAGTAAAAGTGATCAGGACATGATGGCTGAGTGGGTTCACTGGTTTGGGCCTCATCCCTGTCTTGAGTCCCAGGAATAAAGTCGGAGCCTTGAAGATGACTAGGGGAAGGAATGATGGAAAATGAGTATACTGGGTGTCATCCATTTGTCCCATGCAGACCCACCATTCATCCTTCTCCACCCTGCCCGTGCCCTATGAAGATGATTCATATGGCCTATGTCAATGGATTTCCTTGGGCTCTAGTTTCTGTTTGGGTTCCACCAATGGGGATATATTATGGGTTGAATCATGTCCCCCAAATTCATATGTTGAATTCCTAAGTCCCAGTACTTCAGAGTGTGACCTTACTTGGAAATAGGGTCATTGCAGATGTAATTAGTTAAGATGAGGTCATTTGGGAGGGCCCTAATCCAGTATGTCGGGTGTCCTTATAAAATGGGGAAATTTAGGCACAGACACACACAAGGAGAATGCCATGTGAAAATGAAGACAGAGATAAGGGTGAGGTTTCTCCCAAGTCAAGGTCCGCCAAAGACTGCCAGGAAACCACCAGAAGCTAGGGGAGAGGCATGGGACAGATTGTTTCTCACAGCCTCAGAAGGAACCAACCCTGCTGACAGCTTGAACTCCTAGCCTCCAGAACTGTGAGACAATAAATTTTTGTTATTTAAGCCACCAAGTTTGTGGTACTTTGTTACAGCAACCCTAGCAAACCAATACAGAAATCAGAGGGTGGGAGAAGAGTGACCTTGAGCTATTTATTCCCCTGGCTCCCTCCCTGCCATGTCTCCATGGGTTGGCTGTATATCTCTACCTAAATGGAGAGCCAAGCAGCCCTCTTTCACAGCTACTCTCCCCAGGTCTAGTAACTACTCTCTCCCCCTATCCTTTGATGCCTAGGGGTGGAATCAGCTCCCAATTGTTGTTAGTCCTGGGTTATTGCACTGTTCCTTGATGGTTTTCATAAATCCTGCCTCATCTTTATAAATATTCCCTTTATTAAACTCTCATTAAGATACCCAGTTTCTGGGGGATACGGGAGGCTAGGGGACTGTCTAGGGCAGGGGGGAAAAATGGACACATATGTAATACCCTTTGTATTACTTTAAGCAATAAAAAAAAAAAAAAAAAAAAGATACCCAGTTTGAGTGTGCCATATATTTCTGCCAAGACCCTGACTGATACAATGGGTATGTTTGGAGCCAGAAAAAACAAACAAACAAACAAAACTAAATCAAAAACACCCTTGTTTGAGAATTTGAATGGATCAGGAGAATCCATAGCCAGAATGGCTGAAGCACATTTTACTGCTGTATATGAATGGCTTAGAGCAGTGGTTCTCAACCTTCCTAATGCCGCGACCCTTTAATACAGTTCCTCATGTTGTGGTGACCCCCAACCATAAAATTATTTTCGTTGCTACTTCATAACTGTAATTTTGCTACTGTTATGAATCGTAAGGTAAATATCTGATACGCAGGATGTGTTTTCATTGTTACAAATTGAACATAATTAAAGCATAGTGATTAATCACAAAAACAATATGTAATTATATATGTGTTTTCCGATGGTCTTAGGCGACCCCTGTGAAAGGGTCGTTCGATCCCCAAAGGGGTTGCGACCCACAGGTTGAGAACCGCTGGCTTAGAGGCTGAGGGAGGTTGGCATGGGGTTAAGGTGATGGTGTCCAGAAAGATTTAATTCATTTAGAAAACATTTATTGAAGGCTTATTCCCATGCACCAAGCACTACTCTACGGCGGGGGTGGGGGTGGGGGGTGGGGGGGTGGCACGCGGAGGGGGGAGGAAGACAAATCAGAGCCTTTGCCCTCAAGGAGCTCACAATCTAGTAGCAGGAGACAGACAAGTAAATAGTTGCTTGCATAGTCATCACAGGTGCTGTAGTAGAAATCTGGGCTAGAAACAAGAACTTGGGTTAGCATAGAGTAAAGACGATGAAAATGGATGGAATTGGAGACTGTTAAGAATGGACTCTTGAGCCCTAGCCAGTTTGGCCCAGTGAATAGAGTGTCAGCCTGCGGACTGGGTTCGATTCTGGTCAAGGGCACGTACCTTGGTTGTAGGCTCCTCCCTGGCTCAGGCCCTGGTTGGGGTACTTGCAGGAGGCAACCAATCAATGTGTTTCTCTCTGTCTTTCCCTCTCTCATCCACTCTCTCTAAAAGGTCAATGGAAAAATATCCTTGGGTGAGGATTAACTAAAACAAAAAACAAACAAACAAACAATAAATAAAAAGAATGGACTCTTGAGAGACTGCTATAATTAAGGAGTGGAAGAGATGCCAGGCTAAGAGAACAAGAAAGAATAATTATGACCATTCAGATATATTAAACACTATATCCTAGGCACTGTGCTTAGATTATCTCACTTAATCCTCTTCACAACTCTGTAGGGTTCCATTACCCCTGTTTTATAGATGAGAAACTAAGGCTCAAAGACTTTATTTGGCCACAGCTAGTAAATGGAATGACAGGAATTGAACTCAGTGCTGACTCCAGAGTTTGTGCTCTTACCTAGAGGAACAAAACCGGGAGAGACCGTGATGTCATAGAAGCCAAGGTCAGAGAGAATTTAAAGGAGAAACAAGTAGTCACTGTGGCAAATGCCACAGAGAGATCAGATAAATGGAGGGTTAACAAGATCCTATTGGATCTTGCAATTAGAAAGTTTGAGATGAACTCTGCCTGGGCAGTTTCATTAGCAAATTTGTAGTAGAAGTACTCATTGAAGTAGTCCAAAAAGCAAATGAGAAGTGGGGGAGTGTGGCATTAAAGAGGTGAGAGAAAGAAGGCGGAAATTAGAGCTTAGTCAAATAAATGAGCCTTGCCTGAGGAAAGAGGCTCCTGGGTTTATGTCAGCAGCAGTGTTGCAAGATCAGTGTTGTGAAGCCCAGCTACAAGGGTCAACAAAGAGGATGGAAATGAGGTCTGAGATGTGTATGGTGTGGTCAGGGCGGGGGAGGGGGGGTGTGGTCGGGGCGGGGCGGGGGTGGAGGGTGGGAGTAAGCAGAAAGGTGGGAAGAAAGGTCTACTAGAGGGTTTGGTTCTGTCCAGGGTACTGGGAGTGAGGAGCCTGCCAACAGGTCAGTGGTAAGTAGGAATGGTTGGCAATGTGAGTGGTGCAGTAGGATCCCGACTCAGCCGTGGGCAGTTGCCCAGAGAGGGGCATGGTCCCCAGGCAAGCGGGCTGCAATCCTCGGTAGTCCATCTGGGTCTGGGAGGAACATAGGGGCAAGGGAGTCTTCTCTGAGGACTTAGGTAGAATTTCAAGAAGGCTGGGTTCCACTTCTTCATAGACATCTGAGACTGCAGCCTTGGGCTGGGAGAGATGAGAAGAAAAGGGGGCTGGATTAGCAGGTCCTCTGCGAGAAGACCCAGATTGTGTAGGAAGGAGGGTCTGGCTTGGGGTAGGACCAGGACGATGGAATACTGGTAGGCAATGGTCTTAGAAAGGTTGTTGTGTGTTCAAGGATCCAGCTCCTTGTAGGACTAGTGGTGGGTGGTAGGGAGAGGAGTGCACTCACCGGACTCAGGGTTGCAGTATCCCTAAGGTACTGGCCTAGGACCCGGTGTAGGTCTGGCAGTGAGGGCCACAGGGCATGCCTCAGGCTCCTGGGGGAGAAGGAAAAAAGGAGACAGAGTCATGGGAGTGAGTTGGGAGGGAGGAGAACATTGAGGTGGGGCAGTGGGGGAGGCTCTGAGGTGGGCAAGTAAAGCTTGGAGAGGTAAGAGTGTAGTCAAGGTAATAAAAGTAAGAGTATAGGTGCAAAGGAAACCTCTGGTGGGGGAGGGACGCTAGTGGTGAGGAGATTAAACAAAGGAGTGGTGCAGAGTGTCCTCAAACATTCTGCTTCAGGGCCTTTGTGCTTTCTTTTTGCTCTGGAACACTCAATCTATTCCCTCGCTTCATTTAGGTCTCTGTTCAAATGCCATCCTGACAAAGAGGTCCTCCCTGACTACCCTGTCTAAAACAGTACCACCTCCCTTCCCCATTACTTTATCTTCTGCTCTGCTTTATTTTTCTTTATGACACTTGACTTATTATGTATTTATTATTATTGTATCTATTTGTTTTTGTCTCACCCCATTAGAAGAATGTAAGCTCCACGAGAGCAAAGAGTTTGTGTATTTGCTCACTTCTGTATTTCCAGTGTGCAGAACAGTGTGTGGCCCATAATAGGTGCTCAAGTAATTAGCTGAATGAATGAATGAAGAGAGCCAGTGGGGGCTTATTATTAAGTTACTGGGGAAGGTGATCTATCTGGGAAGAGTATGGATTAAGGTATGTCGGGGAACTTCCAATCCTTTAGGCTCATATTTCCACATGGAGGGACTTTAGCTGAACAACATTTCAGGTCTCTTCTGTGAACCTCACTCCTATCTCTCCAGGGGAGAAGGAGTGAGTTATCTGGTAAACTGGGGAAAAGGAGCTGAGTATGTCTGGTTCAGCAGCACCACCTCCTCCTTTTCCCCTTTTTACTTGGACCTGGCTACCTGCATAGAGGCTACATTCCCACCTGCATATTAAAAGTTCAAAGACATGCATGTTCAAAGAGAGATGATAGCCTAGGACCATCAAAAGAAGCTGCCTGGAGGAGTTGCTTTCTGAGCTGAGTCTTCAAGAATCAAAAGATGTTGCCAATTGAAAGACTGAGGTGGTATGCATTCTATCTCTTCTGTTTATAACTTCCAATGACATTTCTGCTTAACCTTAGTCTTCCCACATAAATAGGTCATTTATTAATAACATCTATTTAAGGGTGTGCTATCTGGCATACGCTGTACTGAGGATTTAAAGATTACCAAATAAGAAATAGGGAAGACATAATAAAATAAATGTAGTAAAATGCTACTGGTACTATGATAGAAGTCTGTACATGGGGTACAAAGAGAGTAGCAAATAGGGGAGGGCTAGGAAAGGTTTCCCAGGAGTTGGTGAAGAAAGTTATTTAAAGACTAGAGGCCCGGTGCACAAAAATTTGTGCACTGGCGGGGGTGGGGGTATCCCTCAGCCCCACTTGTGCCCTCTCACAGTCTGGGACCCCTCGGGAGATAACGACCTGCTGGCTTAGGCCCACTCCCGGGTGGCAGAAAGCAGGCCCAATCCCTAGGTGCCTGCCCCGCAGCCCCTGGTTGGGCTCAGAGCAAGGCCGATTGGGGAGTTGGGGCGCCACCCCCTGTCATGCACAGAGCAGGGCGGATCAGGAGGTTGCGATGCCACCCTCAGTCACGCCCAGGGTAGGGCCGATTGGGGGGTTGGGGCGCTGCCCCCTGTCACACTCAAGGCAGGGTCGATGGGGAGGTTGCGGCGCCACCACCTGTCACACACAGAGCAGGGTGGATCAGGGGGTTGTGGCGCCATGCCTGTCACACACAGAGCAGGGCCGATGGGGAGGTTGGGGAGCTCCCCCCTATCAGGCACAGAGCAGGGCCGATCAGGGGGTTGGGGCACCTTCCCCTTTCACACACAGAGCCGCAGGGCGATCAGGGGGTTGGGCGCTGCCCCCTGTCACGCTGCTCCAGGGGCCAGGAGGCCTCGTGGCTTCGCTGATCCCAGTGCTAGGAGGCCTCGCTGCTCCCGGTGCTGGGAGGCCTCGTGGCTCCGCTTGACACAGGGGCAGTGAGGTCTCGCTGCCCCGCTGATCCCAGTGCTAGGAGGCCTCGCTGCTCCACTGATCCTGGTACCGGGAGGCCTCCCAGCTCCGCTGATCCCAGGCCGGGAGGCCTCGCTGCTCTGCTGATCCCAGCGCTGGGAGGCCTCGCTGCTCTGCTGATCCCGGTGCTGGGAGGCCTGGCTGCTCTGCTGATCCCGGTGCTAGGAGGCCTGGCTGCTCCGCTGATCCTGGTGCTGGGAGGCCTTGATGCTCCGCTGATCCCGGTGCTGGGAGGCATATTACCCTTTTACTATATAGGATAGAGGTCTGCTGCACGGGTGGGGGCTGGCTGGTTTGCCCTGAAGGGTGTCCTGGATCAGGGTGGGGGTCCCACTTGGGTGTCTGGCCAGTCTGGGTGAGGGGCTGAGGGCCGTTTTCAGGCTGGCGGGTGACTGAAGCTCCTCCCAACCTCTCCTTTTTTCCTTTTTTTTAATGCTGGGATTTATTTACCTTCTATGGCTGTCACTGGAACTGAGAGCCGGCTTTAGCTCAGACCTTGGCTGCTGAAAGCAGGTTTCTGTGCTTTGTTTACCTTCTGTATTTGAAACTTTGTTGCGACTCCAGCTCTGAGATCCCAGTTGACTGAAAGCAGGTTTCTGGGGTTTTGTTTAGCTTCTATATTTGTAACAATGTTTCTTAGAGAGCAGCTCAGAGCCCAGCAGCAGCAGGCGGGGAACGTTGGCTTCCTCCGTGACTGGAGCAAGCAAGCCTCCTGTTCGGGTCAGTTGCCTGGCTGCCGGCCACCATCTTGGCTGGCAGTTAATTTGCATATCACCCAGATTAGCCAATGGGAAGGTAGCGAAGTTACGGCTAATTACCATGTTTCTCTTTTATTAGATAGAATAAATGGGTATTAGTCAGCCATGGAGGATATTCCAGATAGAGGGTACATAATGTGCAAAGGCACTGAGAAATAAAACCAGTTGACTTGTGGAGGAAATCATCAACAGTTTGGCAAGACTGATGAGCAGGGTGGAAGAAGATGGAAATGCTGGCAGGGGCCAGATCTGGCAGAGCTTTGTTTGTCATTCTAGAATCTGAACTCTATCCTGGGGAGCGATACAGAGATTTAAAGAGGTACATGATAAATTCATGTGTGCATTTTAGAAAGAATGGTTGGGTCAGACAAATTGGAGGGAGAAGAGGCTCTGTTTCAGTGAGTCGGGTAGTGTGTGTAGGGCTAGAGAAAAGGAGCCTTTGTTTGAGCGAGGCTTAGGAGGCGGAATGACCAGACCAGATCAGACTGGATAAGGAGGAGGAGGCACCTAAGTGTTTTGGCTCGGGTGGCAGGTGGACAGTAGTTTGCTCCTGAGGTGAGGAGTCAGGAGGTGGGGCAGTGTGAGCATCCAGTACAGCGTGCATGTTAAGAGTGATAGGAAGCAGTGCGACTCCCAGGGAAGGCGGGCAGGAAGCCGTTGGCTGAAGCCACAGGTGTGGACATGCAGTTGTCCAGAAAGTGGGTGTCCAAGAGCTTGGCATGCTTATTCCGAGGCCTCCGGCCCGCCCTGACCGCGGCCCCGGCTCCGGCCGGACCGGGGCGGTACCTGTAGTGCGCAGGAAACTGCCACCGCAGCAGCAGCAGGCCCAGGAGAGTGGTGAGGCCCAGCACCAGGAGCAGAGCGGTCACCAGAGAAATCCAGGCTACGGGGATGAAAAGAGTCAGACCTCCGCCACCCGGGCCGGAGCCCCGCCCCCAGGCCGGAGCCCCGCCCCCAGGCCGGAGCCCCGCCCCCAGGCCGGAGCCCCGCCCCCAGGCCGGAGCCCCGCCCCCAGGCCCGCCCCACGCCGCCCTGGCCCCGCCCCTCGTCGACCTAGGCACCGCGCGCGCACCCCGCCAACTGCGCAGCCGCAGACCGCCTTCGCCCTGGCGGGGCCCTCACCCGTCTCCGAGGCGGTCTCTACCCGCACTGGGGGGGACCAGGCGCTCCAGGGGCCTTGGTAGGTGGGGCCGTGGAGCCTGGCGCGCAGCTGTAACCGGTAGCGGGAGCGCGGGCGCAGCTCCAAGGTCTCTCCCTGGGCCCCCAGAGGCGGCTCCAGCACCTGCGCAGAGGAGAAGCGAGAAGGTGGTTATGCTTCAGGTGCGGATGGGGGGCATCCGATCCTTAAGAGATCGGCATTTGTTGGACCAAAACCCTGCCACTTTGAAACCCAGGGGATCCCCTCACAATGCCTCACGGACAGGAAACACACATCCCTGCGGAAACCGGGAGACAGAACATCTCCCCCTTCCTGCGGCCGCAGTATGCCCGAGGCAAGCCCACCTCTAGAGAAGCGCCCTGACACCCTGACACACAGACCTCATCTGCACGGAGAACTACTCATCCCGACACAAATACACACGATACACCCTGACAGAGATCCTGGTGCAGCACAGTGACGGGGACACATGACCTCCTGTCAGAAGCAATGAAATCCCAGGCACTCAAATACTAAGGACCCTTTCCAAGTCACACGCATTCAGCAGAGGATGCCAGAATTATGCTAGTGTGGGGGTTGCAAGGACAGATTCCAAGCAGAGGGCACAAGTATCCTGTGTATAAGCAGGGAAGCTTTATTAACTTAATCATCTAGCAAGTTTTTATGAACTGCTTGTGAAATACCAAGTATTGGGCTAGCACTGGGGAAGAAGGTAAATGAAACATGGTCTCTTGCATGTCTACCAAGGAAGATATGCAAACAAGTAAATAATTATAAGTAATTAGTGCTATAATCCTATATAATAAAAGGCTAATATGCAAATTGTCCCCTGAACCAGAGTTTGACAGGTAGTTCAACCAGTGGGTGGAGCTGGCCCCTCCCCCCAGCCAGCCCCAACCCTGACCTGCCCCTCCCCCCCATGCCAATCAGGGCAGGCCAGCTGGACCTCACCTGTGCATGAATTCGTGCACCGGGCCTCTAGTCTATAATAATAAAAGTGTAATGTGCTAATTAGACTGGACAGCTGAACAACCTTCCAGACGTCCTTCCGGATGAAGCTGGGGCTGTGAGGGCCGACGCAGCTGCTGTGGCCGCTGCGGCTGTGAGGGCCAAGCCCCTTTCACAAATTTCGTGCACTGGGCCTCTAGTAACGATATAAGTAAGGCACCAGGAGCACAAAGGAGCATTTAGTACAGTCTGAGTTGCTTGACTGGGGACTACAGAGTAGTTCAGTATGCAGGCTGGATAGACAGGCTGGACAGTCAAAGAGGAGGCTAAGGCAGTGGTAGGAGGGATTGGAGAACTGTTAGTACAATAAATTCAACTTGTTAATAATTAAGGGGAAGAGACAAGGCAAAAGGAAGAAGAATTGAGGAGGATTCCAAGCTTGGGTAACTGGGTAAGTGGTGGTGCCAGAGACAAGGTACAGAGGAGAAATAAGTTTGAGGAAGAAATACTGTATGGTTCCATTTTATCAAGTTCAACAACAGTCAAACTTATCAATAGTAATGTTGGAATAGTGGTTACCTTGGAAGGGAGGTCCTATGACTATAGGGGTATGAGGAGTTTCCAGGGTGCTAGAAATAACATATTGTGGTCTGGATAATGGTTACATGGGTGTATACCAGTGGTCGGCAAACTCATTAGTCAACAGAGCCAAATATCAACAGTACAATAATTGAAATTTCTTTTGAGAGCCAAATTTTTTAAACTTAAACTATATAGGTAGGTACATTGTTATTAACTTAATTAGGGTACTCCTAAAGCTGGCCTTTGCTAAAAACGTCCTCAATCTGATTGAGGTACGTTCACTGAGGTCAACCCCTTCCAACTCTCCCATTCACACTCGTATACTTGTTTTGTCTATCTCCTTTCGTTCATCCTCTCTATATGTCCAAACCATCTCAACATACCTTTCTCAATCCTCGACACTACATCTTCTTTCACTCCACAACGTTCCCTAAAATTAACTTAATAAACTTTACTTAAAGTTTTAAGTCGACTTTGCACTGTACGTGCGTGCCCGCATGTGGTATTTTGTGGAAGAGCCACACTCAAGGGGCCAAAGAGCTGCATGTGGCTTGCAAGCCACGATTTGCTGACCATTGGTGTATACACATGTATAAGTTAATCAACCGCTTAGTTAAATAACATTTGTGTGCTTTACTGTAGATGAGTTAAGTTTTGGATATATAGTAGTCCCTCCTTATTCATGATCTCACTCGGCATGGTTTCAGTTACCTAGTCAATCATATTCTAAAAATATTAAATGAAAAAATTACAGAAATGAATAATTTGTAAGTTTTTATTTTATTTTTTTAAATGTACCTAACTGTAGTGGCTTCCCTACTACAGTTAATCCTCACCCGAGGATATTTTCCATTGATTTTTAGGGAGAGTGGGAGAGAGAGGGAAAGACAGAGAAACATTGATGTGAGAGAAACACATTGATTGGTTGCCTCCTGCACGAACCCTGACCAGGGCCCGGGCCGGGGAGGAGCCTGCAACCAAGGTATGTACCCTTGACTGTAATCGAACCTGGGACCCTTTGGTCCGAAGGTCGAAGCTCTATCCGCTGAGCCAAACTGGCTGGGGCTAATTTGTAAGTTTTTAAATACCTGCCATTCTGAATAGCATGATGAGAGCTCACACCATCCTGCTCCATCTCACCCAAGATGCGAATCATCCCTGTGTCCTGCCTGATAGTCCCTATGTAGCTGTCAAGGTATTGCAATGCTTGTGTTCAAGTAACCCTTATTTTACTTAATAGCCCCAAAGTTCAAGAGTAGTGATGCTGGTAATTTGGATATGCCAAAGAGAAACCATAAAGTGTATGTATGTATTTATAGGAAAAAACATAGTATATATATGCTTCAGTACTGTCCATGGTTTCAGTCCTCTACTAGGGGTCTTTGAATGTATCTCCCACAGATAAGGGGGAACTACTGTATGAGTCTGAACTGCCTCTGGGGGCTTTAGGTAGATCTATCTGGTAAGAAGTTGTATATACTGTGTAGGTGGTAAATAAGAATAAAAGTAGAGAAAGAAACTAAGATTTAACTAATGTATATGAGTACCTTCCATCTGTCAGACAGTGTGCTAGATATTTATATAATTAATCTTTACTGTAACCCTGGAAGGTAGATATATTTATTCTCATTTCACCAATAAGAAAAGTGGGACTTCAAATGTTTAAGTAATTTGCCTATGGTAGAAGTTTGTTCCCATATGGTAAGTCTGGGATGGTTAATATAAGGTTGTTAAAACCATGGAGTTGAAGCACTCTCCTAAGGAAAGCGTATACTGTGTTTATCTAGAAAAGAATCTAGGATGGGCCTGTAGGAAGCACAACATATCAAGGAAGGGTGGAAAAGGAAGAGCCAGGAAAGGAAAATGAGGTTTGGTCCGAGAGAGCATGAGAATCAGGAGAGACAGGTATCGCGGCAGCAAAGGGAAGAGAACATATAAAATGGGAGTAGTCCACAGTATCAGATGCCAAAGAGAAGTTAAGATACCAGTTGAATCATATAAACACAGATATGCAAGCCTAAACATGGACACATGGATGCCCTCACCCCTGATAACAGGCATGATGAAACTCAGGGATACCCTGTGTGGTGAGGTCTGTGGGCATTTGTTCCTTGGTCTCACCTTCCAGTCCTGATGGCCTTCTCCTGTGTATCGGAGCTGATAGCAGGTCTCTTGGGCTGCCCAGGATGATGGGTGCTGCCATTTCAATTCCAGCTGTCCGCTGGAGACCTCCCTCCAGTGCAAGTTTGGAGTGGAGATGCGCACTACAGGGATGTCATCAGGGACTGGCCTAAGCCCTTCTGTGCATGAGACATCATGCCACCAGGGCCATGGGTCAGAAGTGTCAAGAGTTGGTGCTTCTGGGCACAGGGTCAGATGCAGTTGGGGGAGGGGCTGTGTGGGAGCAGAAAGGAAGAAAGTTCTTACCAGCATGATGGATCCAGAAAGGGGAGCCCAGGTAGCTGTGAAAAGCACCCTGGGCTGTGGTCACCTCCACAAGGATGTGAATAACACTGTCATTTCGTGACTTGAAGTGGCAGCGGGAGACCTGGGAGGGCTGTAATCCTGGATTGTTCTCTTCCTCTTCACACTTCTCCCAGATGGGGTCTCTAAGAATCAGCACATAGAATCATTGAATTAGGCCTGTCTCAGAGACTAATCCTGATATTCTCCATCCCACAGGAGCTATGCCCTGCATGGATTATCATCTGACTCCTCTCTTAGATGGGCCTCCGGGGCGTGCTCTGTCTTCATGCCATATGTTTTGTTTTCTGACATTTGCTTTGGTGCCCCCCAGCCTCTTCCTCTTAAGAAAGGAGCTAGATGACACATGAAAATAGCATGGGCTATATAGAGTTCAGGTCTTGGCTTGTTGGTGTATAACTGGGCAAATTATTTGGTTTATCTTTGTTCCAATTTCCTCATTTGTAAAATGGGTTAATAATACCTATTTCACAGGATTGTTTCAAAGGTTAAAAAGCCGTCATCATTCTGCAGAAAAACATCCTGTGTTTTAAACCTGTTTTCAGCCCTGGATGGTGTGCTGAGTGGTTAGAGTGTCAGCCTGAGAACCGAAGGGTCGCAGGTTCAATTCCAGTTAAGGGCACATACCTGGGATGCAGGTTTCCCATCCCATTTGGGGTACCAGTGGGAGGCAACCAATTGATGTGGCTCTCTCACATCAGTGTTTCTATCTCTCTCCCCTCTCTCCCCTCTCTCCCCTCTCTCCCCTCTCTCCCCCTCCCTACCACTCTTTAAAATAATGGGAAAAATATCTTCCAGCGAGGATTAACAACAACAACAAAAATCTGTTCTCATACAGCAGTTCTCTTAGTCACCTCTATATGTTATTGTACTATTAGATTATTACAACAACCTCCTAACTGGCTTTTCCACCTCCATTTTTGCCACTCCCTTCAATTTGTCCCCCACACAGCTACCAGAATTTGCTTCCAAAATGTTGATCTGATAATGCCCAGAATATATCACAAATCTGCCCATTTGTTTTTATCTTGACCACTGCCACATTACATGCAACCACCATTATCTCTTGCCTGGATTAATGCATATGTCTAACTGGTGAACCTGCTTCTACTCTCACCTCTTTATAATTTCACAAAGAAGCAGATCTGCCCTAGCCAGTTTGGCTCAGTGGATAGAGTGTCGGTCTGTGGACTGAAGGGTCCCGGGTTCGATTCTGGTCAAGGGCACACGCCTAGGTTGCGGGCTCGATCCCCAATAGGGGGCATGCAGGAGGCAGCCGATCAATGATTCTCACTCATCATGGATGTTTCTATCTCTCTCTCTCCCTCTCCCTTCCTCTCTGAAATCAATAAAAACATATATTTTTTAAAAAAGCAGATCTTTTTGAAAAAATATATTTTTTTCAAAATTATAAAGAGGTGAGGGTAGTGTCTGCAGGCTGACACTCTATCCACTGAGTCAAAACCAGCTAGAGCAAGAAGCATATCTTTTTAAAATGTAAATCATATTATGTCACTCATTCGCTTAAAATCCTTTAATGGCTTCCCATCCCACTTGGAATACAATCCAAACTCCATACATACCAGGGAGTACTCTATATGATTTAGCTCCTCCCTACCTCACCATTTTCTTGTTCTATAATTCTCATACCAGTTTACCACCCTTCATTCACAGGGGCCTTCTTTCTCTGCTACAGTTATGCCAAATGCACTGTCTTTGCATTTCACTTTGCCTTAGATTGCTCTGGCTCTAGATTTTCAGTGACTTATTCCTTCTTGCATTTAGGTTTTAGCTCATTTGTCACCTTGGTGAGACTTTCTCTGACCACTCAGTCTAAATTAGCAGCCCCGCCCCATCCTCCCACTTAGTCACTCCCTCCCCTCCCCTCCCACTAAAATATAAGTCCCCCAAATGTTGGAACCTTTTCTGTTTTATTTGTCATTCTATCCTCAGTGCTTGGCACAGTGCTTGATAATTGTTTATTAAACAAATGAATCATGTCATGTCGGCTTCCTGTAGGTGGCTAACCTATAAGTGGCTAGTTATTACAAAAATTATTTATCATTTTATGTATTTTATGTTTACTCATGCATTCACCAAATTATTGAAACTGTGTGCCTGGCACTGTGCTAGGCCCTATGAATACATAGAGAAGTAATCTTCAAGGAGGTCTCATTTCAGTGGGAGAGGCAGACAAACAAACAGATGGTATTTTTCTGTGCTGTGCACAGGCTGGTTGGGGAGTATCAAGGCAGATGATCTTCCCCAAAATGGGAGGGTCAGAGAATACTTCCTGGACAAGGCAGTGCTTAAACTGAGTCTTGGACTATAAATAGGAGGCAAAGGGGACAAACAGGCATTTGAGGCACATGCTTGGGCACAGATAAGAGATATGATGCTTTGGGGGAAATTCGAAGTGGTGTAGAATGCTTTTAGCACCCTGGTGGTGAGTGGTAAATGTGAGAAGGCAGACCACGGTCATAAATGGCTTTGTAGCCTTTCTAAGGAGCTTGAACTCAATCATGTAGTAACTACAGAGACATTAAAAGATTTTAAATAGGGCCCAACTGGTTTGGCTCAGTGGATAGAGCGTCAGCCTGCAGACTGGAAGGTCCTAGGTTCGATTCCGGTCAAAGCCATGTACCTTGGTTGTAGGCACATCCCCAGTAGGAAGTGTGCAGGAGGCAGCTGATCGATGTTTCTAACTCTTTATCCCTCTCCCTTCCTCTTTGTAAAAAAAAAAAAAAAAGCAATAAAATGAATTTTTTATAAAAGATTTTAAACAGGGAATTGTCACAATTGGCTTTATACTTTAGGAAGATCATTCTAACTGCAGTTTGTAGGAAAGGATTTGTGAGGGTAGAGTAGGAGAGAAATCCATTAGGACATTGCACATGGTTTCCATGTGCAAAGTGATGAGGATATGAAAATAGGGTTGTGGACAATGGGGGTTGAGGGAAATAGATGGATTCAAGAGATACTGAAGAGGTAGAAATAAGTATTTCTGATTGGATTTTAAGGGTATAGAAATAGCAGAAGTCCAGGGTACTTTTCATGTTTCAGGCCTGAAAAATTGAGCTGATGGTAGGATGGAGGACAATAAGAGGAGTAGCAGGTTTTGGTGGAGGAAAGGATAACTTCAGTTTTGTCATCCTTGAATCCATTCAAGGCACCTGTATACATGGAAATCTATGCAGTTATTAAAAACAATGAGTTGCATTTTTTAATGATCTCCAAAGCATATTTTTAAGTAAAAAAGTAAATATAATATATACATATACATACAGATATGTGCAATTTATGCTGAAAATTATTATGTATAGACATATATAAATGTATAGAAAAACTGGAAAAATACATTAAAACTGTGAATAGTGTTGTTTCATTATTCATTCATTCAACAATTTTTTACTGAACACCTACTATATTCCAGGCACTGTGATAGGTGAAAATACATTGGCGAGTGTAAACAGACACTGACTTTGCCTTCATGGATCCTGTATAGTCAAGATCGGCCTTTTCCAACTGGAATTCTGTCCGAAAAAAAATATTTTATCCTCACCTGAAGATATGTTTATTGATTTGAGAGAGAGAGGGATAGAGAGAGAGAGAGAGAGAGAGAGAGAGAGAGAGAGAGAAAGAGAGAAACACTGCTGTGAGAGAGAAACATTGATCAGTTGCCTCCTACATGTGCCCCAATGGGGGAATCAAACCTGCAGCCTAGGTATGTGTCCTGACTGGGAATCAAACCCGCTACCTTTTTGGTGTGTGGGATGATGCTCCAACCAACTGAACTACCTAGCCAGGGCTGAGAGAACATTTTTTTATCAACCAAGTAACCAGATAAATTATAAATGTAAAATTGTAACTATGATAAGTACTTAAGAAGGAGAGGTACCTGGTACAACAAGGATGTATAGTAGTGCTATTGGAAGGTCAGGGGAAGGTTCCCTGAGGAGGTGACATTTGAGTTGAGGTCTATCTGAAGGATAAGTGGAAGTTAAGTAAAGGCAGGAGAGCTGGGTAAACAGCATGGGCAAAGACCCAGAGGCAGGAGGGAATATGGCAAATAAGAGGGAACCCAAAAGACCAGTACTAGAGCATGGAGAGCAAAAGGCAGCACAGTATAACCAGAGGCTTAAGGCTGAGGTAAGGGCTGAGTCTTTAGAACTTTCTAAGGCCATGATAGAATTCTTTTCTTTTTTAAAAATATATTTTATTGATTTTTTTACGGAGAGGAAGGAAGAGGGATAGAGAGTTAGAAACATCGGTGAGAGAGAAACATTGATCAGCTGCCTCCTGCACACACCCCCACTGGGGATGTGCCCGCAACCAAGGTACATGCCCTTGACCGGAATCAAACCTGGGACCCTTCAGTCCGCAGGCTGACTCTCTATCCACTGAGCCAAACCAGTTACAGCAATGATAGAATTCTTTATCCTAAGATCAATTGAAGGTTTTTAAATAGGAAGTGTTATGTTCATGTTTTCACTTTTAAAAGATCTCTGCAGCTCCTGTGTGGAGAATGATTTGAGGATTCAAGAGGTGATCAGTTAATGAATATTCTCAGGCCTGTATTAGGATATTTAATACACAAAATCAACAAGCCTTGATTATAGATTAGGTATGGTGGGGGTGACAAATCAATGAGATGTTTGGTGGAATTTCTTGAAGACCAGGCAAAGTTTTGATTGGATTTGATAGTGAAGAGTTGCAGTACATAAGGGAAGGCCAGGCAAAATCTGAGATTAACAAAGGTCACTCTGTCAGCAGCATGGGGGATGAGTTGGAGGTGAATGAGAATATAGGCAGTTGCAGTGGTCCAGGTGACAGTGGGGATGGGGAGAGGTTGAGAAGATAAAAAACCCATTGGAGGATGAGAGCATGGAGGCCATTTGGTTTTGGGACAGGGAGGGGAGTGAAGAGGACCAAGAACAACCTCTCCCTTCTTTTGGCAGGATTGTGCCTCTCTCCCATGACATCAAGCTCAACCAGCAATTCAACTCTCACCTGTCTCTGGGACAGCACCACGGCCTGCTGTGATAGAAGAAGCCTTGGGAGCTAGCATGGTCCTGTTGCTGCCACTGACAGGTAACATTCTTCAAGTCCAGGGTAAAGCATTGTAGTCCAATTTCCACTGAATCAGAGAAGGAAGTCACATTAGGGCCCACAGGCTTCTACTCTATATGGTATCCAGATCATCTTAACATATATAACTTGGAACATTTACTCTGATTCTTTGTTTTCTCCCTGAACATAGTTCTCTCTGTTGCAAGTTTGAGGTCATCAGGAAGGACCAGGGTTATCAGAGCTTCCATGTCCAGCCCATGCCTTCCTAAAGACCTTTTTATTTCCTCTTCATCTCCCCATTCCTTTATGACTCACCTGCATCTCCAGGCAGGTCCACAGTCTCAGGGTGGGACCAGGGTCCCCAAGAGCCATGGAGGGAGACCCCATCAGGTTGGCTGCGCAGCTGGAGCCAGTAGGAATTCCCAGGCTGGAGCCCCGAGATGAGGCAGCTTCCACTCATCACTGTCAGAGACGGAGCCTTGAGAGAAGAATCCCAGTCTCAGAATCTAGGTCTGCCTCTCAGCCATAACAGCCTCCATCTCTTATATTTGAAGCCCCACAGCATGCCTGTGGAGAGATGCTCAGTTCCTTACTGCATAGATATGCACACAGACTGGAGGCCAGGTCAGTGGGTTTCAGGTGGTGGTCAGGGGTTTTTAGGGAAGTCCCCATTAATTTGGAGGCCTCAAGCTCTCAATTTTATTGGTGTGAATGACCCAAAGTGGAAGATCCCTAAATAGACACAGTTCCTGAGGACCAATCAGAGTTTGTACTAACTCCCCAAGGACTAACCCAATCTAGTATCCCCAAAGTATGGCCTGTCCTTTCTTGGGGCAAAATAATTCGGGGTAGGAGATAGGAAGTGGAGTGGAAGAAGGCCAGAATACTTCTCTAGTTGGGGAGGTCTGCTCTAGTCCATCCTGTTGGGGCTGTGCACATGGAGTCTGGTCCAGAGCTGGGGCTGGGTTTGGCCTCCACTGAGCTGGGCAGCAGGTTTCTGTGGACAGCAACTGCATGACTGTGGGACCAGTGGAGTTTCTGGGATCCTTGGGGCCATAGCGGAGTTCATGCCTTAGGAAATCACTGATTTCAGGAGCTGGGGCCTTCCAGCTGATCTGAAGTTCCCCTGGTTGGCTCCCGCCCATGGCCTTGATGATATTGGGGGGAGCTGGTAGGCCTGAGGGCAAGATAGAGCACATCAGAACTGTCTGAATGCCACAGTCTACAGTTTAACCCATGGATTGTAGAGAGGGGTGCTGGAGGCTGGATTGGCTCCCTTGGAGGGCAGGCAGGGAGACTCCTTATCCTGTTTTCCTTTCCTCATGAGAACAGTGACCTCATTCCAAGTTAGTTAGACTCAGTGCTCCTCAAGAGTGGGGATCTCTTTTCATCAAGGGCAGGGATCTCTGTATACTTGTCACCTAGCACAGTGCCTGGCACTGTTGAATGAGTGTGTAAATGAATAGGTTAATGATGGGAAGGCCAGGGTATCTATGATGTGACATGAAGTCTAGGTCTCGATGCCAAGGCTGGGAGGAATGATAGGGTGTCTTGAAGTGTCTCTGGGCGTCTAGTAATGAAGCCCATGCATGTTGTCCTGAAAGAGCACCAACTGGTCTGACTCTATGATCTAGCCTGGGGACAGCAAATAGAGGGTCCAGGGTGATGGAGGATGGCCCTTACCCACATTGTCCACAAAGAGCACCCGCTGGGTCAGATTCTGGTTCAAGAACACATTTTTCACCCAGAGGTGCAGTGGGGAGAAGAGACGAACTTCATCCTGGGCTGGAAACTGGCACATATATCGAATTCCAAAGGGAGACACAGGGAGCAGGCACAGGGGACTCAGGGGGCAGGCACGGGGCTCCTCCCTGTGGGCAGAGGAAAAGTCCATCCTACCTACCCAGCCACCCTCAGGACCCAGTCTGGCCCCAAGCCCTACTTCTATTTCCATTACTGTCTCTTTTTCTCAGTACCTGGGATAGGTTGGATGAGGGGTTATGTAGAGGCTTGAGCTGGATCTATCCAAAGCACATCAATTCATTAAGTGGCTACTGAAGGCATGTACTTGAAGTAATTCTCTTATGGGGCCAAAGGCAGGGAAGCTACTGGAGCAGGGCTCAGCTGAGGTAAGAACAGGACAGGTGCAGGGGAGTGGGGCACAGCCCAGCACATACCCTGGGTAGGCATACAGCAGCTGGTATGTTCCACTGGGTGCTGCCTCTTCCTCATCCCAGAAGCAAGTGAGGTCCTCAAATGTTTGAGAAAAACATTTCAGAGGCTCTGAGTCCAAGGCGAGCAAGGAGGCATCTGAGGGACAGCTGGTGAGTTGGGCTCTGGGTCCTTCCAGGCATGTTTGAGAAAGATAGGGGACCAGTGGGAGACTCCTAATTTGCATCCCTCCCAGGGCTCCCTCTTCCTGGCTATAGGTGAGATCCACCCTCCATACACCTCACCTTGGCTGGTGACTTGTGCCAGGTTTGGGGGAGCCAGGAGGAGGCAGGAGGTGACCACCAAGAGGGCCCAGGAGGGCATCTTCTCCGGCACTGTGTGGCTGCCTTAGCCCATCCTCCCTTCAGGAAGCCGGGCCCCAATCCCCTCCCGGGCCAGCCCCTCAGGTTCCTGTCAGATACAGCCCCACGTCCTGTCCCTGTCCCTGCCCCTGTGGGGCCTATTCAGACCACACTGGGGCCAGGGGCCAGGGGAGGGGGAAGGGGACAAGCGGGTAGGAGGGATTTGAAAGAGAGGATACAGGCTTTTTGGTGGGAGTGAGATGGGGGTTATAATTTGACCATGTATCAAAAGGAGACTCAGCGTCCATGTGTGTCTAAGTTGACTATTGCAGAAGGGTGTGTTATCAACAAAAATAGTAACATTTACTAACAGTGAGCACTTACTGTGCTGCCATGTTTTAAGTGCTTCATATCTATTGACTTAGCTAATCCTCACAATAGTCTTATTATTCCCATTAGAGAAGTGAGCAAATTAAGATGAAGAGAAGTTGAAGATTTGCCTCAGATCATATGCCTACTCAGAGGTAAAGCTCAGGAACCAAGTGCTTAACAACCATGTGATGCTCTTGGAAAGTGTAGTGCCAAGAAATGACCACCTGCCACACAGCCACAACAAAATGGTGGCTATTTCCATTTTAATAGGTTCTGTGACTTTGTGCACAAGTGAACACATTCTCCCTGGAACTGGACATGCCCCTTTCATTGTGGGTAGCTCCACAGCTGCCTCTCATTCTTTGCTGTTCAAAGTGTGGTCAAGTAGACCAGCAGCAAAAGCATTACCTGGGAACTTGTTAGAAATGCAGAATCTTGGGCCCTACCCGAGATGTACCAAAATAGAATCTGCATTTTACCAAAATTGCCAGATGATTCGAATACACATTAAAGTTAGAGAAGCACTAGTCTTCAGTATTTTTATCTAGTTGGCTTGAAATCAAAGGATGGTTGGTCTCAGCTCTTCAGCTCATGCTCATCTTCCTCACATTAGCAGCAGAATAGTGGGCATGACCCCTTGTCTGAAGCCCAGGCCTCCTCCTAGAGGGCTGTAACTATGGGTGGCTTTTATGTCAACTCTCAGGAGCTTTGACTCTTGCAGGTTGGGACAGGGGGCTGGGGTGCGGGGTGGGGGTGTAATATGCCACATAAATTCCCACAGGGAGTTGGAGCTCCCATTGCTGGCTCTACAGATTTGAGTGCCCTTAATATCACCGTCCTCTCTTCCTCCCAAATTAATGCTTTTAACATAGAACATTTGTAAAGTCCACAGGGAATGGAATGGCACCTTAAGGGGAGGGGAGAAAGAGTAGGGAATGGAAATCCTTCAGCCTTCCTGTGAGGTCTTAGTTTCTCTGGCATCATTTCTTTGCACAAAGTCTCTGAGCCAGGTTAGTCCTGATTCCTGTCCAGCTCTCAGGTTCAAAGACCAGCTGCCTTTGCCAAATGGGGATGATTTTGGATGCCTCTCCCAGCCCCCAACCAATGGCCATCCAACCTCTATCAGGTCAAGTGAGAGAGGAAAGACAGCTTTAATGTTCATATAGGCCCGTGGCTTTGATGCTATGTATATACTGATGATTTCAAAAGTAATATGTCTTTCTTCCAGATTTGGATTGCGTCTCCACTTGTATGTCCAATGGGCATATTATTCTTAAGATGGCCAAAATAAAACTCTTGATTCTGGTTCCCATGCCTAAACCTGTTTTATTTTTTCCTAGTCTTATCCACGTCTATAAATGGCAATACTACTCAGTTGATCAAACCCCAAATCTCAGTACTCTTTGGTTTCTGTCTTTCTCTTATCTTGAGTTCACAGATATCTTTTATTTTTTCATTAGTACCCCGATATCTTTAAAAAATGTATCCTGAATCTGAACACTTTTTACCACCTCGTCTCCTACCATCCGAGTCCAAGTCTGAATGACTGCAATAGCTTCCTAACTGTCTCCACTCCACCCCTTTCATCTGTCTTCCATGTAATGTAGGGCTATGTTTAGACTGCAAATCGTATTTCTTTGCTCCCCTGCTAAATTCCTCTAATGATCCTACTGCACTTAGAATAAAATCCAGATACCTCCTACTGGCACACAAAATCCCGCCTGACCTGGTCCCTGCCTACTTAAATCTCATCTCCTACCACTGTCTTTACTCTGGCCCAGCCACAATAACCTCATTGTGTCTCTCATCTTAATCCTTATCATACTCAACCTTTCGGCAACATTTGATATTCTTCTCCTTCTTTGGGTTCTGCGATGTATCACATTCTCCTAGTTCCTCCTACTCCCCACCCGTTTCTTACTTTCTTTGCTCTTTCTCTTAAATGTTGCTGTTCCCCAGATAGCCTTGCTTTGCCCTTTATATTGCCCGAGTGATCTCCTAGCTTCACTTGCATCTATATAGCAGTAATTCCCAAGTCTTTATCACTCCCTTGATCTTAAAATTCTCAAGTTACCTTTTAGACATCTCTGTTTGTTGTTCCACAGGCACTTCAACTCACTGAGTCCCCCCTCCCCCCCCCCCCAAAAAAAACAAAAACGATTACTAACTCCAATACACCCTGTCAGATCTTTTCTTCTTCCTATGCTCACATCTCACCATAGCCTACCTGGGCGTTTACGCCTGAAATCTGACAATGATCTTCAATTCTTCATTCTCCCTCCACTCCAGCATCCAGCTTTTACCAAGTCCGGTGACTTCTACAGGAAGCTGGTATAGTAGTGGTTAAGGGTACAGAGCCCACAAGACAAGAGGCTTGTCTATGACTGTCAGAGTTGAGATGAGGGCTTCTGCTCCTGCATGGAAGGAGGTCCAGCTACCTGTCCTGTCATTTCCCCATTTTTCTCTGCTCCCACACAGCTGGAAAGAGGTGCCTTCCCCAGTCCTCTACTTATTTAGAATATCAAGCAGGAACTGGACTAGGCCTAAGGAGACCACTTAGAGTCCAGTAGGCTTTTTAAGGTTCAGCCCAGAGCAGCAGGCCTGGGCTTTCTGTCGGCATGTAAGGTCAAAGTGCAGCCATTGCTGAAAGAACTCAAGGGGTTGCTGGATGAGGATGGGCTCGGGCAGTAAGTGGAATGCTGTTAAACTGCTCTCTGGGGGCAGGAAGAGATGAAGTCTTGTTTTGTAGCATTTGCTGCTTTTTGCAGTGTAAATACCCAACCATGGCTAATTTCAAGCTACTAACATAATGTCACTGAACAGTGACTGAGAAGAGAATTGGCTCTCTCGAGCCTGTACCTGTGCCGTTGCCCTTGTCTCCCCATTTCCCCAGATTTCCAACACCTGTGTTTTCATCCAGTCGGAAAGTCCGAGATAGGTTGCTCCAGGCACTTGGAGTCTCCATTTCCCCATCGCTTTCCTAAAATTGCCCAACTTCTCTCCAAAATGCTTGTTCCATTTACTCCTCTAGCAGTGTGTTAAAGCATGCTACTTTCCCCACATCTTTTTCAGTGCCGTTTTAAGTCTGCCATTCTGATAGTTAACAAATGGCATCTCCTTACTCTGTCCTTTTTCTGAAGCTCAAATTTGCTTTTATTCTTTCTCTGCTTAAAATCCTTTCATGAATCCACATGAGACTCATCTCAAGATGCTAGAACACAGCCCTTTGACCTTTCATCTCCCAGTTCTTGGAGTCTCTCCCTCATCCTGCCACAGAGCCTTGTTTCCTTGCGTCCCCAGGCACAACCCTCCAATCTCAGCCTGCTAGAACTTTCTTTCTGATTCAAGATCAGCCCCCAAGTCACTACTTCTTAGAGAGTCTTTTGGAGGAAAAGGCTAATTTAAAAAGACAACTGCAATTTCACATTCCTTTCAGTAGCTCTCTTGTGATCAGAAACAACATGGTGAGCCTTCGGGCATGACCTTGATAGGAAGGTGTTATAGAACTACATTTGCTCGCCCTAACCAGTTTGGCTCGGTGGATAGAGCGTCAGCCTGTGGACTCAGAGGTCCTGGGGTCGATTCCCATCAAGGGCATGTACCTTGGTTGTGGGCGGGCACACCCCCAGTGGGGAGTGTGCGGGAGGCAGCTGATCGATGTTTCTCTCTCATCGATGTTTCTAACTCTCTATCCCTCTCCCTTCCTCTCTGTAAAAAAATCAATAAAATATATTAAAAAATAAAAAGAACTACATTTGCTGAATATGAGGTTGGTGGGACTTTTGGCATGTTCTGTGCTAACTCCTGAGAAAGAGGAGGGCTAGTAAATGACAGCAACCTGAGGAGGAGAAGCTTCACCAGAGAGAAATTCCAGTAGGAGGACTGTCGGGGGGAAATTTTATACCAGTGATGCCTAATATTCAGTTTTAACTTTACACCCCCTTCTGTGAATGCTTAGCTTCCCCATGAACACCCCAGACATTCAGTAAAAGTGTCCTATACACAATACCTGATATTCATGGTGACTTGGGAACAGGGAGAAATACTTTTTCTGATACCCGTGGAGTTGAAAGAGGATGCAGCTATGGAAAGTGAGCAACCTAGTAATCAAGAATTTAGCAAGAGGCATGGATGCGTGGAACAGACTGACAGATCTTAGAGGGGAGCATATATGTACATACTAGAGGCCTAATGCACAAAATTCGTGCTCGCAGCCCCGGCTTCATCCGGAAGGTCGTCTGGAAGGACGTCCGGAAGGTTGGTCGGCTGTCCGGTCTAATCAGCATATTATGCTTTCATTATTATAGATGCATAGCACATGGACAGAAATAATAGTGTGGGGAAGGCCTGGGGTGAGGCTAGGGCTGGGTGGAGGGGGGAAATAGGGGACATCTGTAGTACTGGCAACAATAAGAAAATAAAATAAAAGAATTTAGCAAAAGCAGGGATTCAGGTTGAGAGATGATCATGAGGAGGTAAACCCTTACAGAGTCCTAGTAAATACAGGGCAGGGTGTGGACTTCCCTGAGAATGTGGAATAGGGACTGAGCTGTTCTAACTGAATATAAGGCTGCCTTAAGGACATGTGGGCTGCATACTTACAACCTGTCCTTCCTCTGTGTCCCCTCAACATTTTTGTGCCTCTGTTGAGGTGCTTTCGTACATAAACAGCCATGCTGTCTCCACCTTAGCTAAACAGGTGGGGATTGTCATTTTAATTCTCCCCTCCAAGTTAGGCTCTTCTTCCCTGATTTCCTATCCTGCCATTATCCTACCAGCTACCATTAATAAACATTTGCATGTCTCATTTCATCACACAATGACTCTATTAGGTGCCCTTTTCCTTACTTTATAGAAGAGAAAATAGAGGCTGTGATGAATTAAATGGGTTGTCTAGAGTCATTACTAAGGAGCAGAGCTGAGATTTGAATTAAGGTCTGTTTGACTCCAAAGTCTGTTCTTTAATTACTACATAGACACCCTGACTAGGACCTCTGATTCCTCATTTTATGCATTGATTTAACATTACGTGCTTAGCACAGGGCCTGGCGTGAGTCTCTCCCACAGTATGAGGCTAAGTTCAAAATAGGCATCCAGAGAGACTTAATTTAAGTAAATGGGAAGAGGACCAGTAGATGCCTAGCAGTGACCCCAAGCGAGAGAGCTGCAGGGGACTCAATTTGGTCAGCCCTCCATCTTTCATTCTCCATGAGACTTCCTGGTTTCTGAGCTGCTTTTACTGAGCTGCCAGGCTCTCTCTGAACCCTGAGTCCATGTTTCCTGTTGAGGAAACATGAGGACCAGCCTACTCCAGCCAAACTCTGGTTGGTCTGCCCCACTAGGGAGGGGGCTGGGAGCGAGATAAGAGGATGCACAGCGCATAGGAGGAGCCTGAGCTGCCCAGAGGGCCATGCAGGAAATCACTCCTTCCTTGGGGGCTGAGAGAGAATGACTCAGGGCTGACTGGTGGGAGTTCCCTTTTTTGGGCCAGGACTGGATGCAGTGAGGCGCCTTGGACAGCATGCTCAGGTTCGCCTCCCCCAGCTGCCTGCCTAATGACCCTTTGAGAGATGTGTCTTGGCCTTTTCTCCTCTTTCCCATCATTTCTCTGGAAACAAGTTTGTGCTGCTGGACTGGTCTATTGCTCCAACCCCCCTGCCCAACCCAGAGCATTGCCTGTGGAAATATAGCTGTAGAGAGAAGCAGTGAGAACTGAAGCTAGGCAGGTGTGGGCGGGTGAGGCTGAGTATGTAGCTCATACTCAGTTTGCTGCCTTGTTTGTAGTGAGGCTGTGAGTGCGATGGGGCTACAGTGGAAATGTGGGGATCTTCTGTTGGGAGAGGGTGCCCCTTGGGTCCTGCCCTTAGCCCAGGACCTGGCGTGCAGTATGAAATCAGTGTATTTGTGTTGAATTTGGGAGTTGTATTATACCCCAATCTGAACCCTTTTCACTGTACCAGAGAAGTAGCATAGCACTATGGCTAAGAGAGGGACTCTGAAGTCAGAATATCCAGGTTTGAATCCCAGCTATGCCATTTACTAGTTGTCAGACTTTGGCTAAGTCACTTAGCCTCTCTCAGCTTATTTTCTCTTCTGTAAAATGGGAATGATAATAATAGTACCTGCCTAATAATAGTACCTACCTAATGCTGTTGAAGATTGAAGGAATTAATGCAGGCTAAGTGCTTGGAACAGTGCCTGGCAATTAAGTGCCATATAAGTATTAGTTGTTTTTGCTCTTTTAGTGACTGGTATCTCCATCAACCCAGTTTTCTAAACAGAAGCTTGGCAGTAAACCTAGATAGACTCTACCCTTTCCTTCCCTTCTCATATTCAACCCCTGTCCATTTTTTTACCCATCTATTTCTTCCAGTTTACCACCACACCATCATTTCTCACCTGCACTGTTGAGAATTGGCTCAGACAGTAAGTGGGATTCAAACTCCTTGCCTTCACTCTGTCTCTCTTTAATAGCTTTATTGAGATACTAGAGGCCTGACGCACGAAATTTGTGCAAGGGCAGGCCTTCCTTCCCCTGGCTTCCGGCTTCGCGGTCCCAGCTTTGCGGCCACACCCCCCACCTGCACCAGCCTTGGCCTGGCACTGCCCATGTCCACTGCCACACACCCCTGGTTCCCTGGTTCTGCAGAGACCCCAATCGTGGAGCCCCCCTCACCCCCTGATTCATTGCCCTGCCGGCCAGTGGCCTGGGCCTCCCTCTGTGGGGAGATGGTGGGGCGATGGCGGCCCGCCCCCCTCCACCAATCACATCACACCTACCTTGGCTGGCCTGGTGCCAGTGCATGTCATAGCGTGATTGTCCAAATGGTCGTTCTGCTGTTCTGCTGTTTGGTCAATTTGCATATTATGGTTTTTTATTATAGATAGCTCACTCATTTAAAGTGTACAGTTCAGTAGTTTTTAACACATTGTATGCGGGAAACGTATTTATACGTTTTACGTTGACTGGTAGTAGAGCGCGGGACACGTATTTTATAGACGCGGGATACGTTTTTTATAGACTAGCGGTAGAATGCAGGTAACGTATAAATATGTAAACTAAAGTTATCGTAATTTTACTGAACGTTGCCATTTGCACAAAAAATTAGCAAAAATGGCCCGTGCCACCTGTTAGCGCGCGATAAAAACTACCCGCAAACAATGTGTTAATATATTCACATATATATGCAACCACAATTTTAGACTTTTTTATCACCTCAAAAAGAAATCCATAGTTTTTAGCTCTTGCCCTCCTAGCACCCATCTTTGTCCCAGCCCTAAAGTAGCAGATTCACCTATTCTGGACACTTCATATAAGTTATATACAAATATAATATGTGGTCATTTGTTACTAGCTTCTTTCACTTAGCATGGTTTTATATATATATATATATATATATATATATATATATATATATATATATATACACACACACACACACACACTAATAAAAGACAAACGTGCAAATTGACCGTACCATCACTACACCTTAAGCCACGCCCATCAGCCAATCAGAGCAACTATATGCAAATTAACCCAACCAAGATGGTGGCCGGCAGCCACGAAGCTGGAGCAAGCAGGAGGCTTGGTTGCCCCAATGATGGAGGAAGCCAAGCTTCCCACTTGCTGTGGCGGGCTCTGAGCTCCACTCAAAGCAACAAAGTTTCAATTATGAAGATAAATAAACCCCAGATACCTGCTTTCAGCCGGCTGTGGCCAAGGAGCTGGAGCGAGCAGGAGGCTTGGGTTGCCCCTGGTGATGGAGGAAGCCAAACTTCCCTCTCGCCCACCCTGGCCGGCTCTGAGCTCCTCTCAAGGCTACAAAGTTTCAATTATAGAAGGTAAATAAATCCCAGAATAAAAAAGAAAAAAAGGAGAGGATGGGAGCTTCTGTCACTGGGGGGGCTTGGCCAGCTTGAAAACGGCCCTCAGCCCCTCAACCAGACTGGCCAGGCACCCCAGTGGGGACCCCTCACCCTAAAGGGAGTATGGCCAGCCTGAAAACAGCCATCAGCCCCTCACCCAGGCTGGCCAAACCTCCATGGGGTGAGGGTCCCCACTGAGAGAGGGGCTTGACCAGCTTGCAAACAGCCACCAGCCCCTCACCCAGGCTGGCCAGGCACCCCAGTGGGTACCCCCACCCTGAAGGGAGTGTGACCAGCCTGCAAACACTCATTAGCCCCTTACCCAGGCTGGCCAGGAACCCCAGTGGGACCCCCACCCTGATCCGGGACACCTTTCCGGACAAACCAGCCGGCCCCCACCCATGCACCAAGCCTCTATCCTATTTAATAAAAGGTAATATGCAAATTGACCCTAACAGCATAATGACTGGGAATGACTGGGCACTATGACACACACTGCCCACCAGGGGCCAGACACTCAATGCAGGAGCTGCCCCCTGGTGGTCAGTGCGCTCCCACAGGGGGAGCTCTGCTCAGCCACAAGCCAGGCTGATGGCTGCCAGTACAGTGGTGGTGGTGGGAGCCTCTCCCGCCTCCTCAGCAGGGCTAAGGATGTCCGACTGCAGCTTAGGCCTGCTCCCCACTGGCAAGTGGACATCCCCTGAGGGCTCCCGGGCTGCCAGAGGGATGTCTGACTGCCAGCTTAGGCCCAATCCCCTGGGGAGCGGGCCTAAGCCAGCAGGTGGTCATCCCCCGAGGGGTCCCAGGCTGCAAGAGGGCACAGGCCGGGCTGAGAGACCCCCCCCCCCAAATGCACAATTTTTTGTGCACCGGGCCTCTAGTATGTGTGTGTGTGTGTGTGTGTGTGTGTGTGTGTGTGTGTGTGTGTATTATTGATTTCAGAGAGGAAGGAAGAGGGAGAGAAAGAAACATCAATGATGAGAGAGAATCCTTGATTGGCTGCCTTCTGCACACCCCCTACTGCAGACCCCCTACTGGAGATCGAGCCAGCAACCTGGGCATGTGCCCTTGACTGGAAACGAACCTGGGACCTTTCAGTCTGCAGGCTGATACTCTTTCCACTGAGCCAAACCGGCTAGGGCTTTTTTTTTTCTTTTTAAGATTTAAATGTTTTCATTTATTTTTAGAGAGAGAGGAAGGGAGAGGGAGAGGAGAGAGGGAAACATCGATGTGAGAGAAACATCAATCGGCTGCCTCCTGCACACCCTCTACCCAGTATCAGGCCTATAGAGTCCAGCACAGGCTGGCCCCTGAAACCTTTCTGGATTCAATACCCTCACAGAGCTACGTTCTCCCCTTATTACAGCCACATGGAACTCTGCAGCTCCTGAACACGCACATGGCACAGGTGTTGTTTCCCCTGCCAGGATTTTTCCTCTGGTGAGCCCCTGCTGCTTCTTCATGGCCCCTATTAAAATGTCACTTTCTCTGGAAAAGCTTTCCTGACTCCATCTCCGTCCTGCATGTGCTACCTAGGTACCCTCCCTCTCTTATAGCAAACTCTTCTATTTTTTTGTTTGTTTACATATCTGGCTCCCCACAGGGGCATCTTTGTTTGTTTATTGGTCCCCATCAGGGACAACTTTGTAATCCTCACATCTGTGGCCTGGCAATATCCCTGCAGTGTATCTGAAATGAAATTTCACTTTAGCAAATCCCATCTCTCTCATCCTGCATAGCTTTCCATTTACTCCAGTTAATTTCTTCTTCTTAAACTCAATTCCACACGCCAGCCATTCAGGTCTTTTTGGAATAGAGATGCTGACAACCCCTACCTCACCCCATTTATCTTCCTGCACTTGTATGTATTATCTGCTGATATTGAGCACTATATACGGGGCCCAGTGCTATGGAAACTGTGCCTGTGTGATCTCATTTAGTGCTAACAATAGTCCGGTAGCTATTACTAACCCCATTTTTCAGAGAGGTTAAGTGACTTGACCAATGTCACACAGATAATGATATAGCAAGGACTTAGACATGGGTCTGTGTGATTCCAGAATCTGTGCTCTTAATTATAACACCACTAGGGGCCCGGTGCACGAAATTCGTGCACTGGGTGTGTGGGAGGGGGAGTGTCCCTCAGCCCAGCCTGCCCCCTCTCACATACTGGGAGCCCTCAGGCGTTGACCCCCATCACCCTCCAATCGCAGGATCGGCCCCTTGCCCAGGCCTGACGCCTCTGACAGAGGTGTCAGGCCTGGGCAGGGGACCCTCATTTCCCCCCATCACTGGTTCTGCCCCTAGCCCAGGCCTGATGCCTCTGGCCCAGGCATCAGGCCTGGGCAGGGGACCCCCAGACCCCTCCGATTGCTGGCTCTGCCCCTTGCCCAGGCCTGATGCCTCAGCCAGAGGCGTAGACCCCCATCACCCTCTGATCACCTGATCGGCCCCTTGCCCAGGCCTGACGCCTCCGCCAGAGGTGTCAGGCTTGGACAGGGGACCCCCATCTCCCCCCGATCACTGGCTCTGGCCCCCGCCCAGGCCTGAGGCCTCTGGCCCAGGAATCATGCCTGGGCAGGGGACCCCCATCTCCCTCTGATCGCTTGCTCCACCCCCCACCCAAGCCTGACGCCTCTGACCCAGGCTTCAGGCCTGGGCAAGGGGACCATCATATCCCCCCAATCCCCGGCTCAGCCCCCCGCCCAGGCCTAATGCCTCGGCCAGAGGAGTTGACCCTCATCACCCTCCGATCACCAATCACCGGATCGGCCCCTTGACAAGGCCTGAGGCCTCCTGCAGAGGTGTCAGGCCTGGGCAGGGGACCCCCAGCTCCCCGCGGTTGCAGGCTCCGCCCCTGCCCAGGCCTAACGCCTCTGGCTAAGGCGTCCGGCCCGGGCAGCGGGGACCCGCAGCTGCAGCGGCCCCGCGATTGTGGGCTCCGCTTTAGGCCCAGGCAAGGGACCCCTAGCTCCCGGGACTGCCAGCTTCGACCTTGCTCAGCTCCCATCACTGGCCCCACCCCTACTTCCTGCTATCACTGGCCAGGGCGGCAAAGGCGCCTGATTGTCCGATTATGGCTGGGGGGCAGGGCAAAGGCGGCCCCAGGGCCGCCTTTGCCCTGCCCCCCAGCTCTTAGCTCCCCCCTGGGTTTCCGATCACTGTAGTGGCAGGGGGCTTCTTCCTGCTTTCCCTTTCGCCTCCCTGCATTGTGCCTACATATGCAAATTAACCGCTATCTTGTTGGCAGTTAACTGCCAATCTTAGTTGGCAGTTAACTGCCAATCATAGTTGGCAGTTAATTTGCATATAGCCCTGATTAGCCAATGAAAAGGGTATCATCGTACGCCAATTACCATTTTCCTCTTTTATTAGTGTAGATACCATGTTATGCATTCTTTGATTTCATCTGATTCACTGAAAAAAATGTGTGAAGCAAGAAAAGTGTTGTTTCCTAAGGATCAGTGAGAGGCCAGCAGCGAGAAACCAAAAGGATAGGCAAGCCTGAAGGCCACATGGCATGGAGTAGGACATGGGACTAGCTTTCAGGACAGGGAGCACCTCCCAACACACTTGGAGACCCCGAGGAAGGCATAGGAGTTCTACTATGGCTGGCTGAAAATGTCTTCCTCTTTTGGGGTCCATATGCTGGGCAGTAAGGTGGTTACCAAGCCAGGAAAGGCTGCCTAGAGACATAAATAAAAATGGGAGCTCCAGACAGGCCAGAATCTGTCTGGTGCTGAGATGTCAGTTTGAGCTGAGGCTGGACTGCAGCTGATCCTGGCATGGACTGTTTGGACAGAGCAAAGAATGCTAGGTTGGCAACTACCTAGAGATACAGGGAGACATGTTGGTGATAGGGCAGGAGAGTAGCGAAGAGATCAGGGGAAAACTGGACTTCTCATATGGCCAAGATGTAGGGGTGGTATAGGTGTGAAATAGTTCTTCCAGAACACCTCCCATCATGGAGAAGCAATCCCAACAGGGGGACCAGGTCTACAAAAGTGTTTTTTTTCCTGGAAAGTCTAGTTTCTCTGTCTTTGGTTCAGCTTTTCCCTGGGATTGGCCAGCAGTAAAAGGAACACATTGGATGGAGCTTCTCAGAGCATTTATTTTTTCTGATTACAAGGCCAGGAGTGGGGAGCAGCTGAATAGGGGATGTTAGCGATGCAAGGGCTGGCTTGGGTGGAGGAGCAGAAGCAGAGGGTTGAGTGTGGGGAGTAGGAGAGGAGCACTTATGTGGAGCAGGCGAACTAGGAGGAAGGATGTGAAGGCAGCTGTAAGAGTAATGCAGGGGGCAGGGGAGCAACTTCAAAGGATGAGGACCCAATTCCCCTAAGCCCACCCCTTCCCTGGATCCCCTCTTGTCTTCCTTAAGTTAAAAAAAAAATCCTTGAGGCAGCTCAGGTCAGAGGCTACAAGGATCAGAAGTCACAGGTTGGAGAGCGTTTTGCTCTGACCAGCAGAGCCAGGTTCTGCCTGGACAGCAGCTCAGGCCTCCTCAGCTGTAGCGTCGATGCCCGCGTAAGTGAAGTTCTCGAACAGGGACATGTTCACATAAGCCTAGGGAGCAGAGCAAACTTTAGTGGGGGCCAGGGATGGGGGCCTGGAGGTCCCTGACTTCCATGTGGTTGGGGTATCTTGAAAGACACTGGTTTGTTCTGGAGACTCAAGAATCCTCCACCAGCCCAAAACAGCAGGGCAATCCACCACAGTTGGAGGCTCAGGTGAGAGGCCCTTGACACAGTTGTTCATTTTTTCATGCATTCATCCAATGGATTTTTTTCTCATTTATTCATTCAATTCATTCATTCATTCACTTATTAATTTATTTATAAAGCTATTTTTGACAATTTACCTATTTACATGATTATTTTAACCATTCTTTAATTCTTAAGATACTTTACTAATTCCTATTGCTATTTAGTCATTAATTCTATGAGGAACTCTTTGCGTTTACAAAAGTATTACATTAATTGTGATATATTTCTTCATTTATATTTACTTGATAATTTGTTTATTTACTTGGTTATAAGATTCAGTTATTTAACTTTGTGTTTATTCATATGATTATATCATGTGAATATATCATCTATCCACTAATTCTATTCATTCATTTCCTGTACCATTCATCCATTCATCCATCCATATTCTCAGCTGACCACCCATGCATTGCACTCTGGCTCTGTGACAGGTGAGGAGAGGTGTCCTAGATGAGAAAGGGCTGATGGCGTCAGCAGAGGAGGACAGGCAAGCAGTCTGGGACCTGGGACCTGCTGGGGCTAGTAGAGGCCTTGGAAAAGTTTAGAAGGACCTAATGTCCAACCTATTGAGAGTGGAAAGGGGGCCTGGTCTAGCTGAGGTGGCAACTAGTGGTGAGGATGGGCACCCAGAGGCTGATGCTGGCTCCTATGCAAGGGCAGTCCTGTGAGCCTGGTGAGCACTAGCCTCATCACCCCGCCTCCTCACCTTCCTGGCTTCCAGCATTCGGCCCAGCTGCAGCGCAATCTGGGCAAAGGGGGGTCGCTCGTTTGGGCGGTCTCGCCAGCACTGACGCATCAGTTCGTACCTGCAGATGGGACATTACTGAGATGAGGGGTTGGGCCAACTGGGGTGATGGGGTCACAAGGCTCAAGGCTGAGGCAACTCACACTTCATCATCACAGTTCCGAGGCTGCTCCATGCGGTAGCCCTGAGGCAGCTTCTCATAGAGCTCAGCACAGGTCATGCCACAGTAGGGTGTGCCCCCTGCAGGAGGGGACAAAGCTCCCTCAGCCCAGGGCTCCAGAAGGGTAACGTGGGGCACCCTGGGGGGTGGGGGGATGGGACTCACCAAGGCTCACGATCTCCCAGAGGAGGACCCCAAAGGACCAGCTGAAATGAGGAGGATGCACTTAGTTACCTTTAGGCCCTGGGGCCAGCATTTTAGTGTCTACCTACCCCAGGTTTGTAGCCCATCCCAGCCTCTGCACGTGTCTATTCTGTAAGTATTGGCCGTGGCCAGTTGTGGTCTCTGCTCCATTGAAATTCCTTCTTGGTTCCGCCCAGGCTCAATGTAATCATAGCTAACATTTTTATTGCACATTTACTATAGGCCGGGCACTGATCATTTAATGTATATGTTAATACATTTAACCCTCACACCAACCCTATGACATAGGTACTGTCCTTATCCCCATTTTATAGATGGCAACACTGAGGCAATGAGAGGCTAGCTGGCTTGCCCAAGGTCACACAAAGAGTAAGTGGCAGAACTGGGATTCAGACCCTGGTAATCTGACTCCAAAGCCCTTGCTCTTAACTGGCTCTTATAGTGTAACGACCCCCGTGCACATGAGAGCCAGGTGAGGCCAGGGTAGGAGTTTTAGTGGGGGGAGGGAATCTAGGGGTTTTGGAAGCAGAAGAAGGAAGTAGGCAAGTGATGGTCAGAGGGGTGATCATGTGGTGGACAGGGAGCCGGGCAGGCCAGGGCTTGGGGCAAATAGGCACAGCCATGACTGGAGGGCTGGGCAGGCTACTTTTCTCAGAGAGAGGGGAAGGAGTGTGCCAAGGTCTGGAGATAGGAGCACAGAGAAGGAGTCTTTGGGGTCATGTTCTGGTTAGGCCCTCATATGGGGATGACCTGCCCTTTAGAGAGAAAGGTAAGAACATTCCTGCATGGTCTCTCCCCATTGACCTGGGCATTATCCACCAGCACCCCAAACCTCTCTAAGACATCTCCCAGTCTCTTACACAAACACTGCCCTAAACTACCCTACTCCAATCCTACCACTGAAACACCTTCTAAGACAAAATTTCCTTCCAGCTAGGTCCCCTACCTTCCCACTAAGATGCTGGGCATCACCAAGATATACCCAAGATACTCCTGCATCACACCTGTGCCACACCTGGAACACAGCCTAGGGGCAGCCAAGTCATGCCTTGGACTACTTGAGACATGTATGCAATGTGTCCAGGTTATGCCTGTGTGCAACCTTGGGAGACCAAGCCCTCCTACCCCTTCCTGCCCCACACTCACACATCACTCTTGGTGGTATAGACGCTGTAGTTCAGGGACTCAATGGCCATCCAGCGCACAGGGAGCCGCCCCTGGGAGAGAGTGGGTTTGAGGGGTTGGGTGAGGAGGAAGGGCCTGTTTAGAGGGCTCTGGGGAGCAGGACCAGGCATGGAATCTGAGCGAGGACTGAGATTTACCATTGTCTTCTTCACATAGACCTCCTCCCCACGAGAAAGGCCGAAGTCGGCAATCTTGGAGGCCAGGTTCTCTCCGACCAGCACATTTCGGGCAGCCAGGTCCCTGTGGATGAACTGGAGGCACAGTGAGAAGTCAGGGAAGACTGGGAATGAGTGATCCCAGGACCCCTGGGCCAGTGAAGGGTCCTACCCCATAGCCAGTTTTCATGGCCACCCTCAGAGCCTTTAGCAGCCCTTACCCTTCTTCCCACCCACCCAGGTCTTCTCCTGGAACATCAACTCCTGCTTGAAAAAAATCACAGTGCTGCCTGCTGTCATCCCTTCCTTTCTGTGATATGTCTATGGCCAAGCTCAGGTGTATCCCTCTTCCTGGGGCCCTGGTGTTTCCCCTCTTTGCATGGTTCTACCTTTCTCGCCCTTAATTGATGAGGGTGGGGAAGGCCCTTCTTTTCCCAAATTGACCCTTTATCTTGAGTTCCAAGTCTCCACTCAACCCTCCACCTTCCTCAGAGATCTCTTTCCATCAACTCCTCCCTCTGTGCTGTGTCCCTCTGCTTTCAAAGATACTCAAAACTTTCCTACGTTTAAAATGCCTTCTCTCAGTCTCATGTTCCCTACTACTGCTGTTCCTCTCTCCTTTAATACAAGCAGGGTATCCTTGGGTTTGTGTTACAGCCTCCATTCTCTGCTCCTCCTTTACCTTCTCCATCCCTCCCCTACTATTAGCATCACCACCTAATGGTGACAGTTTCCAGATTGTTGTCTCCAGCCTCTCTCCTGAGTTCTAGGGTGGTATCTACAACTGCTAACTCAACACCTCCATCAAGATGTTCCTCAAATGCTTCAAAAACAATACCTCCTCCAGACCTGCTTCTCGTCCTGTCCTCTCACCCACTCCCCAGGCCAGCACTTGGGGTCATTTCCTTTTCTCAATTCCTCAATCCCAGATCCAAGCAGAGCCTGCTTATTTTATCTCCTGAGGTCGGTCCATTGGCCCCCCTCCTCCCTCTAACACACCTTCCCTCCCTGCACTCTCACACTCACACACACACACACCTGCTTCTCACTCAGGTACTGCATGCCATTGGCAGCATCACTGGCAAAACGTAGCAGCTGCCGGGAGCTGAGGGTGGAGGCTGTTCCATGTTCTCGGGCAAAAACTGGGTCTGTTTCCAGAACCCGGCTTTTCCGCAGAAAATCTAGCAAGTTTCCATAGGGGGCATATTCGATAGCAATATACAGGTAACCTGGGGGGTGGGGAGATACATGGTAGGAATTTATATACAGTTTATACAATTTATATACAAGCTGGTGGCCGCAAGTACCAACAATAGTAGACAGGGAGCATAAGGCATGGAGGAGAATGAATAGTGATGGCTAGGTAACCTGAAGCTCCCAGCAAGGTACTGATGTGGAAGAGGTGATAGCTGATAATGGGGGTTTCGAAAAAGGGGTAGGTGATAAGATGGGGGCTCACCTCGGTTCTCACAGGCTCCTAAGAGGTTGATGATATTGGGGTGATGCCCCAATTTGCACAGAACTTCCAGTTCTCCCGCAAAGTCACGATGGTCATTTTCAGAGGCGTATTCTGTGTAAAGAATCCAGTATCACTTTTGCCAGAAATAATTCTGGACAAAGGACATGAGCTGGTAAGGGCTGAGGTCAGTTACTGGAGGGAGCAAGATGGGGCCTGGGATCTGTAGGACAAAGGAGAGGGTCAGGAGTGGGTTGAAGGGGGGGGTCAAAGATCACTCCCAGCAGACCTTTCAGCATCTTGATCGCTGCGTTCATCTTGAGCCCGTCCTTCTTGATCATGGCCCGGATGACCTGGCCGAAGTTCCCCTCCCCGATGAGGTCCTCAAAGGTGATGTCCTCCCACTCCAGCACCGGGTAACTCAGAGGCTCAGGCTGTGGTTTTGGTCGCCGGGTCAGTGTCAACGTGCCTGAGCTGAACTGCAGGATGGTCTCTTCACCCTTCATAGGATGGGACAAGTGGGCAGACAGTCCATGCAAGAGACATGTGGTCAGCAAGAGGCACCAATAGACAAAGAATGGTTAGATAATGGAGACCCAGACAGAGGGCATCTGGTGGCCAGCTAGGGACACACACACAGCAGAGAACATACTGAGGCAGAACCATAGGAGATGGAGCCATGGGTGGGCCGTTGGGTGGACAGATGTCCACTGAGAGAGGCTGTAGCCTGGGGGTGTGTGGGGCACAGAAAGAACAAGGAATAGGTAAAGTCACTAGAGGCCACAATCTAAGTCAATGGGAGGATGATATATCTAACATTTGAAATAGAAAGGAATTGGAATGAGTTGTGATGGGAAGCAGTGAGCTGATCCCACAACCAGGCCTTTTTGTCACCAAGGATGCTCTGGAGAGGACTTCAGCCTAGGGCAGTGGCTAGGAATCTTTCTTTCTTTCTTTCTTTCTTTCTTTCTTTCTTTCTTTCTTTCTTTCTTCCTTTCTTTCTTATTTAATTATGTTTTTACATTGATTCTTAGAGAGAGAGAGAAATATTAATGTGAGAGTGAAACATCGATCATCTGCCTCCTGCATGCCCTCTACTGGGGACAGAGCCCACAACCCCCGCATGTACCCTGACTGAGAATCAAACCAGCAAGCCTTTGGTGACCCCCAACTAACTGAGCCACACTGGCCAGGGCTAGGTTTCATTTATTGAGCACATTCCTAGCTCTAAGCCAGTGGAGGAGCTTTCTTCTCCATAGCAGTAGAAGCCGAGTTATCACCATCCACCCACTTGGCATTCGCCCATAGCTCTAAAACCACCCTGGGGCCTAAAGATAGAAAGACCATAACAAAGGGGAATGTTTGTCATTGCCCCCAACTGAGTAGGAGCTGGACCGCCCGGGCAAGGCTGACAGCAGAATAAGGAAACCGTAGAACAGGACAAGGTTAGCTGCCAATATGAGAACTGGAAGAGGTGCTAAGACAGCCATGATGGGGGGCTCCCAGCTTCATGGGGAAGGGGTGGGGACATGGATCACACTGATTTGCATGAGACACGGACAGCTGAAGTCACACACCAGCACATGCATGTTCTAGCAGTGGTACTGTATGCAGGTGCATCCATGCAGAGGTCCACATGGACATGTGCACATGGAGGAGCACAAGCAGAGGGACAGAGGCATACACACATGGCAGTGCTCATGGGGATATACACGTGCATGCACACATGGCACCCACTCATGGCACCCACCCACACAGGCACATGTAGCAGGGGTATATCTTGGTATATGTTAGCATAACACATGTTAAAAGCTGCTTTCCTACCTCCTTTCCCCAACATTTGTACCCATTACCCTCCCCACCATAGCAGTGGCAGCTTTTGGTACACACTGACCGAAGGGGAAGGGCCCATGCAGCCTGAACAAAGAAGCCAACTGAATCTCTGAAAGGGGTTTTTAAAGCATGGCAGAGACAATAGCTCTGGACACTAGGCTTTCTATCACAAGGATTAGCCCTTGAGAGAGAAGAGGGTCTTTTTTTGAAATGCCAGAGCTTGGTTGTAAATATCAAGAGTCCAGGCTTGGAGGAAAAAGGGCAGAGTTCAGGTCATAAGTTGCAACAGTGGCAAAGATCTCAGAGGAGACAGGACCAAGGAGAGGGAGAGAGGTGGGGGGAGGTGAGAAATGGAGGTGACAAGATGAGCGGACACGGTCCTGGAAGATGAGCCAGCCTCCTGCCCTCACTCCTAAGGACTACAGGAGGACAGAAAACTCAGACAGGTGTGCAGGGAGGCCAGGAAGAGTGGAGGTTTGTGTTTCCTTTCTCAAGGAGCAATGGGTGAGGCTGCAGGCCCAGCACGAGGCTATGGTGGTAGAAACAGCTGTATAAAGGGCAGTAACAATGGGTTTGAGGGTTGTAGGATATGCTGTCCTCTGTAGGGTACAGGGAAGCACCCAGAGTACTTAAGTCTCCCCATGGAAGCCCTGGGATTGGAAGGATGGAGGATGGGATGAGTAGTTCGCAGAATAAGTAGTCTGTTGGCAGGAGGCCAGAGAAGGGCTGAGACCATCAGCCACAGCTGTATGCAGATGGAAGCCGGCTCCCAAGTTGGGGAGGGCTTGTCAGGACAGAGGCCAGCATGAAGTTCGGGTGCCCCTCCACAATATCACCATGCTACGTAGGCTTAGATCACCCCCATGGAGAAGGGGGCGACTCCTGAAATGACCATAGTGAAATATAGACATGACCAAGTTATTTTGAATTAGGAATATGAAATGTTTCACCACTAATAGCAATGGGCTCATAAGCTGAGTTCAGTTTTAGAGAAATAAAGAAATGGGTATTTTATGCCCTTAGGTGTCATTAGGTGTAGTTTTATACCTGCAACAAATTTCTCTCTCTCTCTCTCTCTCTCTCTCTCTCTCTCTCTCTCTCTCTCTCTCTCTCACACACACACACACACACACACACACACACACACACACACACAAACACATGCTCGGGTGTACAAGTACTTGTCTGTACATAGGTAGAAACATATACACATAGGGTCTGCATGCATGTGCCCCAGGGCTGGGACAGGTAGGTGACTGACCGATCCTGACTGGTAGGTGAAGGTGCGTCTGCGGTGCAGGCAGCTTCTGCGGATGCACACCAGGGTTAAGAGGGCAGCCAGGATGGTGAGGCATGTGGCAGACATGGAGCCCACCACAGCCAGGATCAGCTGTTGATCTAGGCCCTCTTGTGCTGCCCGGACCTCTTGGACTGGGCCCTCGCTCTGCAGCCCTGGACATAAGATGGGCAGATCATGGGGACCCCTGGGTCAGGAAACCCAGAGGCCACCATGGGGTCACACAGAGGGAGAGGTCAGAGATTCCAGTACTAGGGAGGGTTCCGGGATGTCAGGCCTAGGGCCCATGGGTGACTGGGGTGACATGATTTTCCCAGCACTAGGACAGAAGGTCATAAGGAGGGAAGGGCCAGGGCTTGTGTCACTTGTTGGGAAGTTGCCTGGGATGCCCTAGCTCCAAGGCAGAGGATCATGTGGAGGGAGGGATTGCTGAGTCTGACCCCAGGGCCTGGAAGTCCCCATGGACCTGGCTCTCTCACCATTGCCCAGGGTAGACTCTTCTACCATCTTGCTCCAGTCACCGGGACCCTGGACACTGGCCCGCACACGGAAGAGGTAGCGTGTGCTGGCATTGAGGCCGCGGACGATGGTGTTTGTCTCCTCGGGCCTGTCCACATCCATCCACAGTGGGTCTCCTGAGCCTCCAGCCACCTGCACCTCCACAATGTACTTGGATATAGGCCCAGCCGGAGCCTCTGGGCGCTGCCACGTGAGCTGGATCTCAGAGTCCGAAAGGGCCCGAGCATGGAGGTGTCGGGGCGCTGGGGGTCCTGAAGAGATGAGGATGGAAAGGCAGGGCTCAGAAAGGACCAAGTTATGGAGCTGTGGGTCAGCTAGGTCATCCGCTCTAGTGGTGTCCCCTCTGAGGACCCCAGAATGGGAGCTACCCTGCCAACCTCGTCCTTCCATCTTGGGCTGACTTCCTCTCCCTATGATCTCCTTCACCCTTGAGCTTCTGCTTCCCCTTATTCTCCTTAAATCCCAGGAGTTCTAGGTCCTCCTCATGTCCCCCTTGCCCTGTGTTGCCCCTGTCCCATGTCCTCCCCATGTCCATGTATGCTTGATGTTGTAGGTCCTCCTATGCCCATGTTTTCCATGTGCCCTGGGTTTTCTCCACATCCATCCAGTGTCCTGTAACCTCCCATGTCCTTCTGGGTCTCATGTGTCCCTGTCCTCTCCTCACTCTGAGCCCTTCTCCCCTTCTCGAGCATACCGCTGAGGGGCAGAAGCACGCGTGCCGGGGGCGAGGCAGGGCCCAGGAGGGTGCAGTGGTAGAGCCGCACATCCAGCTGGTAGTGGGTGCCAGGCGTGAGTCCCGTCAGGAGAGTGGTGCGGGCCTGGGGGGACGAGACATTCTCCCGCCGCTCCTGTCCCCGTGCCCCGTCCCACAGGCGCAGCAGGAAACCATCGCCCACCAGTGGCCCAGGCACCGAGGGTAAGGACCAGCTCACTCGCAACCGGTCAGGGCCCTCCACATGCCAGCCCTCCAGCCATGGCTGCAACGAGGGCTCTGGGGCCAGAGGTCAAGGGTCAGAACTGTCCAGTGAGTCCTTGGGGCTGGACAGTGCAGTGATCCTCAGGGGGCAAGGTGGGACAACATCAAATGGGAAAGGCAGAGGCCCGGGGGGTGATAAGATTGACAACCCTGAGTGCACGGGATAGTAATCCCTATGGGACAGGAAAGAATGACTCTTGGCTTCTCACCAGGACAGTCTGTGGTCATGAGGGTGGGAGGTCCCCAGGCCCCCTCCCCGCCTTCCCCTGGTCGGCTCAGCTGCACACGGACATTGTATCCTGTCTTCGGCCTCAGGTTCATTAAGGTCACATTCTCACTGGGGTCCACTGAGGGTGGGGTGCAACAGCATACATCATTCGGTCTTTTCCAGAAGCCACCATTCTCCCTTCAGCCCTTTCTTCCCCTTACACCACTCTCCCTGCCCTCATTCTTACCCAATACCGCTGTCCCACCCCAGCTCTCTCCCCACTCACCCACAATGGAGGACCAGGCCCTGGTGCTGTCCTGGGGCCGGTAGTGCAGGCGGACAGAGGTAATGGGTCCGTCCCCAGAGTAGGAGACCAGCGGGGACACCACAAGCTGGCGGCTCTGCTTGGCCAGGAGCCCAGGAGCAGTCAGAGGCACCGGGGGTACTGCCAGGAGACTCAGGGTAAGGCATGGCCCAGAAAGCCCACCCCGTCCTCAGAAACATGAGAGGACTCTGGCCAACAGAGACACCGTGGGTCTCGGTTTGGATCTGGACTGGGGAGGCCAACTTCAACAGATGACCAGAGTGGCCAGGGCCCAAGGACGACAGAGTTCTGCCCCCCCTGGGCAGCATGGGCACAAGGATCTAGCACTATGATACATGTTTAAGTGCATCATCTAATTTACTCTTCATAGCAACCCTGTCAAGTGAGCGCTGATATCTTCACTTTACAGAGAGAAACAAGCTATGAGGGGCTAAGTAACCTGCTTAAGGCGATGAAGCTAGGAATTTGTAGAGTGAGGATTAGAACCTAAATTGTCTGAGTACAAAGCCTGGGGGAAGTGAGAAGAGAAAGGCTGGAGGTGGAGCCCTAGGGCCATGCTAATATTTCCTGGTGGGGGGGAGCTGCAGAGTGGTGGAAGGGGCATGGTGAGCAAGTGGGAAGAGTGAAAGGGGGAACTGAGAAGTCGGGGGCTTACGTGGGGAGGAGGGAGTGCGGGGACCAGAGGGAAAGAAGAACCAAGAGGCGGCAGGGGGTGTGAATGGCCAAGGCTTATGGTGCTGGAGAAGGTGAAGGGACACCTGGACCAGGTGGGCATGCTCTGTTCTGAGCAGTCCTGGGCACTGGCAGCTCCCTCCTCATTTCACCTCTGGGTCACCCTCTCCTGACACGAGTGCCCTATGGTGTGGGTCAGAGGGTGAAGTAGCATCCCAGAGGCAGAGAGGTAAAGGCCACTGTGTGTCTGTGGGAGGTGGAGAGGACCAGCATGGCCAGGCAGGAAGCTGGGTGAGGCCAGGGGGTGTCCCATTTTGGGGGCACAGGATGTCTTTTCCAGATGGGACTGAGCAATACTCCCACTCTGGTACTGTCCAGCCTAGATCTCTGGTTGACCATATGCCCTCTTCTTTGCCTGGGCTGTGACCTGAGATGCCCTTGCCCTTTCTGCTACGATGCCCAGTCTGAGCAGCACCAGCTAGTGTTCATCCTCCGTGGACATCACTGACCTTTGACATTGACCTTGAAGCGCCGGCTGTCTTGACCACCAGACGTGGACACACGGCATTCCCAGAGTCCACTGTCCCCAAGAGCCAAACTCGGCACCTCAAACTCAGCTGTAGTCCTATCTGGCTCCACAATGGCCTTGGTAGACTGAGAGAGACAGGGGAAGGGGGCAAACCAAAGACAATGTATATCCATGTGGCAGGTACACATCTGTCTAGACCAGTGGTTCTCAACCTGTGGGTCGCGACCCCTTTGGCGGTCGAACGACCCTTTCACAGGGGTCGCCTAAATACATCCTGCATATCAGATATTTACATTACGATTCATAACAGTAGCAAAGTTACATTTATGAAGTAGCAACGAAAAAAATTTTATGGTTGGGGGTCACCACAACATAAGGAACTGTATTGAAGGGTCGCGGCATTAGGAAGGTTGAGAACCACTGGTCTAGACTGATGAGGGGACAGAGGCCAGGAGGCAGCCCCTCAACAATCAGTTAGACCCCATTTGAACCTTCCTCAGGCCAGTGGGTAGAGCTGGCGGAAAGCCTTAAGGGGTCAGAGGTCTGAGGGACCAACTGTAAGGCTGGCGGTCAGGGGCCCTGGGTTGGGATGCGGGGGCTGACCAGGAGGACGGTGCCGTCTGGCTTGCGGAGCTCCATGTTGCCTGGTACTGGGAAGGGGTTTCCAGCAGCTGCACAGTTGATACGGGGCATCGTCCCAAAGTTGAACTCCAGTTCTGAGGCCACATCTAGGATCTGGGGGATCCGGTCTAGGGAGAGGAAGGACACTTATCCTGGAGCCATCACAGGGGCAGACACATGACCGCCAAAGTGCCCTTCATCTTGTGTCATGCATCTCAGTGGAGGCACTGCCGTCTGCCCAGTCACTCACTCAAGCCTGAAAGCCAGCTAAGTCCCGTGTGAGTCCTCTAAGGTCCTCTGATCAGCTGCAGAGTCTATCTCTTGCACCCCCACCTCCTAAGAGCCTTTCATACCGAAACCAGGGCGGGCTTCACAGCCTCAGCCTCATGACTAGAACACGAGCCCTGCACAATCATTTGGGTTCTCCCGGCAGCTGGGGTCCTTTCTTAAACACAAATCTGACTACCCTGTGCCTCTTCAACAATTCCTTCCTGTCCCCATCATATTAAGTGCAAACTATTGCCTGCCATTCAAAGTCCCCAAGATGTGACCCCTTCTGACCACGCCCCAGCCTCCCCTTACTCCACTCCCCTGGTCCCCAAGCTTTTGTCCATGCTCTCTGCCCAGCCATCTCTCTTTTGTCCTTCATATTCCATCTTAGATCTCACCTCTTCCAAGAAGCCCTCTCTGACCGCCTCAGAGTGTTTAGGGCCTTTTTTGGGCTACCACTCACTCTGGGCTTCTGCTCATCTCTATACGGATGGTACAGATTGGGTGGTGAGAACTGCTCCCAGACCATGAGCTCCCTGAGGGCAGGACTTAGAGCATTAACAGGGAGATGTGTCTGGTGAAGGCTGGCTTATCTTGAAGGACCTGAGACCCATGTGTTCATACCTGACTTCTCACAGTGCACTCCATGCCATCCGGGGGGGCAGACACAGCCACTGAAGCGGTCACAAGTGCCGCCATTCTGACACTGGCACTGGAGGCTGCAATCCGCCCCGAAATGACCAGGGGCACAGGCTGGAAACAGAAAGGG